>NC_067165.1:2265607-2503107 GCF_903995435.1 Acomys russatus
TCTAGAGACTCCTCTAGACTCTAGGCACTAAACGAGTCAGTGTCTGTAAGAGAAGAATCATGCTGGGACAAATGAAAAGATGGATGGAGGATGTTGGGTTGAGGACATAGTGCTTGACTGAGACTCATAAGGGCTGGAAGCACAAGGACTGAAGTGAGAGGGTGCTGGGGAGTGGGGACAGCAGACACAGCTGTATGGTTGCCAGAGGATAAGGAGAAGCGGAGCATGTGGTAAGATAGGGTCGGAGTGGGCACAGTGGACTCAGATTTGTATAGGGCCTTGTAGACCATAACAGAGCCTTTGCTTTTAGTCCAAATAAAGTAGGGTGTTCTGGAAGCATCCTAAGTCACTAAATAGCTAATATTATTTCCTGAATACTCCTGGATACTTTTTTGAAGAAAGGATTAGAAACCGAAAGGATTATTAAGGAAAATAAATAGGTTTCAAGGTAGAATGTTGAGGAAGGAGGGAAAAGAGGGGAGAGAAAAAAAGGTGAGAGAGACAAAGATGAGACAGAGAGAGAGAGAGAGAGAGAGAGAGAGAGAGACAGAGGCATAGAGACAGACAGGCAGACAGACAGAAACACACACACAGAGAGAGAGAGAGAGAGAGAGAGAGAGAGAGAGAGAGAGAGAGAGAGAGAGAGACAGAGAGACAGAGAGACAGAGAGACAGAGGGAAAGGAAGAGAGAGACAGACAGAGAGAGAGTGAGGGAGAGAGAGGCAGAGAGGGGGGAGAGAGAGACAGAGACAGGCAGACAGACAGACAGAGTGACAGACAGAGAGAGAGAGACAGAGAGAGACAGAGAAAGAGAGACAGAGAGAGAGAGCGAGGGAGACAGAGAGAGAGAGAGACAGAGGCATAGAGAGAGAGAGAGAGAGAGAGAGAGAGAGAGAGAGAGAGAGAGAGAGAGACAGAGACAGAGACAGAGACAGAGACAGAGACAGAGGCATAGAGACAGATACAGAACATGAGAAGGAACACCTGGACTGGGGCAGCCATTGGAGAAATGAAGAGGTGTAGGTTGATTTATCCTGGAATGAGCAAAATAGGCCTCAGTGAGTTGGGTCCAGCAGTGAGTTGACCTCAGCAGAATGGGTACAGGTCTTACTGTAATACAAACAAAACAAAATAAAACAACAACAACAACAACACACACACAATGAGGCTGGAACAATGGCTTAGTGGTTAAGAGCATTTGCTATTGCAGAGGATATGCGTTCAGTTCCCAGAACACACATTAGGCTCCTTACAAGTAACTGTAACTACAGTTCCAGGAAATCTAATGCCCTTGTCTGTCCTCTGTGGGCACATGCATATAAACACACACACACACACACACACACACACACACACACACACACCCTAAAGTTTTTTCATTATTCTCTGCTCTATAATTTTTCTAAACCTGTCCCAAGGGAACACCATGTGCCATGAAATGTTGAAAGTTTTTGTTGTTGTACTTTTTTTTTAATTTTAAAATTTAATTTTATTAATTTATTCAGATTACAGCTCAATTGTTATCCCATCACTTGTATCCTCCCATTCCTCCCTCCTTCCCGCTTTCACCCTATTCCCCTCCCCTCGGTCTATGACTGAGGGGGACCTTCTCCTCCACTATATGGTCATAGGCTATCAAGTCTCATCTTGGTAGCCTGCTTATTCCTTCTTTGAGTGTCACCAGGGCTCCCCACCAAATATGGTGGTCAAATATGGGGCACCAGAGTTCATGTCAAAGTCAGTCCCTGCTCTCCACATAACTGTGGAGAATGTCCTGTCCATTGGGTAGATCAGAGTAGGGGTTCAATGTTTATTATTGTATTGTCCTTGGTTGGTGCAATAGTTTGAGCAGATCCCCCTGGGCTCCGATCCACCCTTTACAATGTTCTTCTTGTAGGTTTCTAGGACCCTCTGGGTCCTTCTATTTCCCCATCTCCTATATTTCTCTTACTTAAGAGTCTCAGTAGGATGTCCTTACATCTATCCCAATCTCCTGGTAAGTGACGACTTTCATGGGACATGCCTTTTGGGCTAGTGCCCAATTATAAGTGAGTATATATCATGTGAGTCTTTCTGCTTCTGGGTTAACTCACTCATTATAATCATTTCTAGTCCCATCCATTTGTCCACAAATTTTGGGATTTTGTTGTTTTTAATAGCTGAGTAGTATTCCATAGTGTAAATGTACCACAGTTTCTTTATCCATTTTTCAACTGAGGGACATTTAGGCTGTTTCCATGTTCTGGCTATTATGAATAAAGCAGCTATGAACATGGTTGAGCATATGTCCTTGTTGTGTGGGGGAGCATTTTCTGGGTATATTCCAAGGTATTTTTAAAGGAAAAAAAGCTTTCTATAATATTTTAAAAAAGAAAAGCAAAGAAAAATCGCTGGGCATGGTGGTACATGCCTTTAATCCCAGCACTTGGGTGGCAGAGGCAGGCGGAGATTGCTGTGAGTTCGAGGCCAGCCTGGTCTACCAAGCAAGTCCAGAACAGCCAGGACTACACAGAAAAACCTTGTCTTGAAAAACAAAACAAAACAAAACAAAAAATCAAACAAACAAGCAAGCAAAAACTGTCTAGTCAACACTGCAAGGCAATGCGTGCTCAAAGCCACACAAAGCTCACTGGCAGTGACACTAATGCAACTTGTAGGTTTTCCTAAGTTTCCCTGACCCTGGGAATGTTCCTTCCCCCCTTCCCCCACCTCACAGGGTCTCTTGTCCTGAATCCTGTTTACTGAGACAAAGACCAATGGCTGAAGGATCTTTGATGTCCTTCCTATTTCATGTATTTCAAGATGAGCCAAAGTGACTTGCCCAAGATCACATGGCGGTGCAGAAGCAGAGCAGTGTCTCGCAGATTTAAGACAACAAGACCCCCATGCTTCTTCTACCCCAGGGTGCCATGTGCATCTGTAGAGAAGAATGTGCTATTGTGTTGGCATGGGCCTGACTACAAATAACAGGAATTCTAGCCTTCTGCAGGAGCTCTGCCCCCCACACCACCCTCCCTGAAGGGCCCTAACTCAGAAATAGTGATGCGCCATTCCCAGCCAAGATGTCAGGCTTATAAATTCTAACCCTAATGAACAACAGAGACTTGTAAAAACTGCACACAGTGAGAAATGCAACAGCCCTAGTGGCCCGAGGGGTTGAGGTACTACTGAAATATGTTTGCAAACCCAACTCAACACCCTCCTAAATAATAATGGGCTATAATCAGGTGATAATTAACCCTGAATCTAGACTCAGCAGGAAGAGACCGAAGAGATTTCACATTTGGGGTAGCAGAGATGCATCTTGAACCCATGGGGGGAATCTGTCTATGACTGCAAAGCACACAGTGTATCTATCTGCCTTCTGGCAGCAAGGCGAGGGAAATGGGTTTAAGGATTAGACTTTAATCCCGATTTTGCCATTTTCTCACTGGGCAATTGTATGGGATTTACGTAACTTCTCTGATCTTAATTTCTTACTTCTCTGAGGTGAGAGTCATGAATCCATGCAGGGCTCTTGCTGCAGACAAATCACACCAGGATCTGACAGCAGCCTGGTGTGCCAAGCCTAAATCAAATGCTTTTCAGAGAGAGGGAGAAGAATTGGGGTTGTGCATGAAACCTCCGTCTCCTAAGCGCCAGGTCGCCCTGGTAACAATCATAAGGGACGGGCATGCTGTTGCAACTACTTGCTTGTGGGGTACCTCACCCTGGCTTGAATGTCCTCTGCTGTCTTTCCTTCCATCTTCCTGCTCTCCTGGCCCAGGTGAATATGGTTCTGGCTTCTTCTGGAGGTTGCGTTTGGAGAGACATGACCCATAAACCAGTCCAGAATCACCACACCAATCATTTTATATGTCACTCATTGAGTTCTTACTACTAAGATCCCGGGAGCTCTGTGGCTCTTGACCTACCTGAACTCAGATTGCTCAATTTTCTGAGCACTGCACAGCTAGCTTGAGCAATCTAGAGTAGATTTCTGTTGCTTGCAACTGGAGACCCTTAGCAGCTGCAGACAGAGGCACCATGTCTACACAGTGCTGGCCTCACACTGAGTCCATCCACCACCTGGAGATTTGGAACACAGGTGACAGAGGTTAACTGTACAGACGCCTTTCTGTTATTTCCTTTTTAATTTTCAGTTGCCCCACTTCAAAAGGAATTCCAGATCAGGCCTAATACGGTGCAGAGTTAAGAGCGAGGCTGGGTATCTTAAAGTACAGATCCTAATAGGTCAGCTCCTGCCTTCTTCCTTCAGGGTATTTTAGGAGCTTTAACTTGGAACTGAGGTCCAATTCCTCAGTCTGACTCTGTGTGTCTTAACCCCATGAACTCAGGCTCCTGTCTGCTGCTTTAGCCTGAGCACCCACATTACACCTTTCTTTGAAATAATATCTCAGCTTTATTCAGAGTGCCGTCAGTCTCCCTTCCAGCTAAATGTCATATGCCTGCTTGTCACTGGGGTATTTCATACTATTTGGGGCATTCGTATGTCATTAAGTACAAGGCAGCCCAGGTTAATTGAAATAGTTATTTTTGGATTGGAAATTATGTTTTTCTAATTAAGGCCGGTCCCCAGAATAAAAATGTCATATGCTTTGTAGTTCATAGCTGTGGTTGTAAAATTTAGCATACATTATCATCAGTGGATCTTCAATACTGATTCCTGGGTACCACAAGACATGCCAGTTTAGCATGCTTCCACCAAGGGCTAGGAATCTGCAATTTTTTAACAAGAGCCAGACCTATGCTTGCATCATTAAGCTGTTTTTTGTTCTTAAATGCAAAGTAGTATATTTAAAGTTTTAAACCTGGGATGGTGCATGAAATTTCCCTCTTTTAAGCACCAGGACACTAATAACAGTCATAAGGGATGGGCTTTCTAGGTAAGTGAAAATATTGTGACTCGTGCTTAAGACCTAACATTCAGTGGCCTCATCTGGCACTGGCTCAACAGACACTGAGAATCACCATCAGCCAGGGGGTTGATTCTATCTCTACATTTTCCTCCTCATTTCCCCCTGAGATATGGACAGAGCTGGTCTTTAGCTTCCCTTTCTCCTATTGTGTTTACTTTCGCAATAGAGCCGAGTCGTTTGACTAAAACCCAAATTGGCAGTAGCACCTTCAGCCAAAAAAATCAAATCCCTCTGCGACATCTCACAGCTCTCAGATTGAAGAGTGGATTTCTCTCATAGGCCCTGCATGGTGCAGTGTCTGCCTAGCAAATATTTCTCTCTACCTCATCTCTTGCTGTTGCTGATCCATCCACTGTGTGTCCCCCAGAGCTTCCCGGTTACTTTCCTCCAAAGGTTAGGATATTTGATACCTCAGCTTGAAACATGCCCATTCTTCTCTGTCCCCAACCACAGTCTCTTCTGTCTTCTTCTTATCTGCCATCTCTCTGGGAACAGCCCCTTCCTTCTTGAATGCTAGTATAGATTTGTTTTTATACAGTGTGTCTTCATTCTATAGCTGTACTGCTTTGTGAGGTCCTCAGTATGTTAAAATTATCTGAGTACTGCTCTGGGGTCTCCCCAACCAGGTACTCAGTTATAGGTAGCAGAGACTTAAATGTCATGGCTCAGAGGAATGCCTACACTTAGTCTATGTAGGGAAGTGGGGAGGGACCCTAGACTCTTATGGAGGATTTCCAGGTCTTAATGGATTCTAAAGAACTCGGAAGCATGAGGTGCATTCATGGGCTTAGTTCACAGCTGGCTCCTCTTCTGCAAGACACCTGTGGCCTACAAGGATGAGCCCTTGATTGAAATCATCAATTCCATAGTTAGCACGCTGTCCATGTCATTGACTCTCCCTGGAATGGGCAAATATTTCTTTTTTTTCCTGGAAAGTTTGGTGTTCTTACCTATAACATGGAGAGAGTAATCCTCCAAAGAGCTGGTGTGAAGATAAAATGAGACAATTTTTAGTTTAAAGTGCCCGTTTCAGGTTGCTAAGCCAGGGTCCTGACTAGACTGTGATTCCTCTCTGTCTCTCCAGGGAGCACACTGCTAAATGAAGTTTTATTAAGTGAGTAGAGAAGAAATAACAAGAACACACAGGGAGTGGATGGCTATGGACTCTGTCTTTCTTCTTTCATAGCACATTCCTTGACTTCCCTTATCATTTTAGAGTGTTCTGTATTATTTTGGTAAATACACACACACACACACACACACACACACACACACACACACACACACACATACACAAACATATGCAAACACACACACACACACACACACACACACACACACACACACAAAGTTGAAGAGAATTTGTATAGCAATTCACAATTTCCCGAAGGGTTACTGTTTTATAAATGAGAAACACTGCCCAGGTTTCCATGGCTGGTGAAGGGCCTGCCCAGGACCGAATCTCAAGTCTTTCCACTGTCACTCTGGTGTGTTCCCATCATAGTGTCTTGCCCTGTGTCCTCCCTTCCCTGGTCAGCAGACTTTCTGGCACGAAATGATTCCTGTACGCATGCACACAAGCATGGAGTGTGGGCCAGAGAGCCATGGCACTTTGTGTGAAAATGAACAATAGAGTGGCCCAGCAAAGCAGACCCTGCTGAGAGATGCAGATGCAGATTTACAGGCAGGGTTTTACTTAGAACTGAGCGAGACCTAATTTTAAAGTACATCTGATTACCCTTCAGCCCACAGGCCGCTTGGAACAAGCATCGCTCACAACCCAAACCAGGAATGTTCTGTGGCCTTAAGATTCTGCGTTCTCTGGCAGCCATCTTTTCCAGTGCTCCATCTCACGAGAGAGTGCCAAAGCACAAAATTTATGGAGTCCTCTGAGTTTCTGTGGTCACAAATCACAAGACTTTATCAAACAGAAAGGGAAGTTTGCCTTGGAGGGTGAGAACACACTTTTCAGACATAGCGATGGGAATATAAACAGGCCAATTCAATTTCTTTTGGGGTCATGCTTTGTAGCTTTATTGAATGTACAGCATTCCCTTTTGAAAGTCCATAGGATATTTCCACTTCAGAGAATAATTGCCACATCCCATTCGACACCAAGAAATGCGTAATTATTATATCACTTGGTGGTTATTTATCACAGTTTGAATGGAAATAAATTGCTTCAAAGTGAAATCATGTTACATGGGTACCTGTCTGCCCTATTAATCTTTCATTTAATTTTCTTTATTTTAATGTGCATACAAATGTTGTGACCTGTCTCATCTGTCTCCCTCATAATTCTCTTCGATCGATTTAAATATGTTAAAAGAAATTAAATAAATGGGTTAAAGGAAAGCTGAGGAGTTGGAGAACAAGGTTTAGCTGAGAAGGGTAATTTAGCTCTGAATTGGCTCTGTCAGTTTCCATAGGCTGGGGTGACTCGTGGATGTTCCTGCTTAGGCTAGCTGTATATGGTACGAGTGGCGAGTGATGACTGCTAAGTTTCTGTGGGTCCAGTGCTATTGATGATGCCCAGTGATTTCAACCCAACCCATATAGTGCATAGAAGAGCACTGCATTCCTTTCCCACAGCATTCCTCTCTTGAGCTTCCCCACTTTGTTTCTATCTATCTGAACCCTAAAGAAAAAGACATGTCTAATTCAATGTGAGAAAAACATGTGGAGGTCTTTGTGCTAGGTGTTTGAGATTTGGGAATTCTTGCCCTCTGACGGTCCTTTCACATTGCTTTCCTGTGCCTTGCATGGATCTGCACGACCATGATGGGACAAGGATGGCTTTCCCAGTAGCTAATGGGGAGGACATAGAGAAGGAGCCGATCATTCCGAGGACCTTAAGGTGGAAACTACTCCATGTGGATTGTGGGGGAGGGCTTATTTTTGCTCCCAAGGAGATAGGACATGACTACTTGTCAGAAAACATGCCCCGCCAGTAGCAAGGACTTCATCTGATTCTGAGTAGAACCATTGAGGAAACAGACTAAGGAAGAAAGGTGAGATGGATGGAGGACAGGAACATGAGGTAGGGCACAGATTTGGAGAGGCTAAGAGAGCTCTAGATGCGTGTTCAAAATTTGAGATGACTACAAAGCTCAGTAACAACTTATCAAAAGCAAAGCAATGACTAAGAACACCAGCTCTGTCACACGGAGGCATGTTGGAGCCTGAGAAAATAAGAATCCTGAGATTGTCCTTATTTAAATATTAATTCCTTACAGAATTGTTGATAAATGTCCACCAGCCTAAAGCCTGCAGTTTCACGGTGTCCCAGTCTGCCATCTTGCAGTACTAAGCACTTCGGGGGCTTTACAGAATAGATTTTCTATTCCCTGGCCTAGATGATCATCAGAGTGGCTTCAGGTTCTGATATGTTAAGTTTTGTATTTTCTGTTCATCACGTTAGCTACCTTTGATGCAAGCTGGACTCTGCTGGCCCTTGTGAGTATTTCACTTGTGCTTTGCATTCATTAGAGGAGCTTTAGTAGATCTTGACTGGATCAGGCATTGTATAGACCTCGACTGATAATTTGTTTCACATATACATGTTCTGTCCCTCCACCCAGTCTCTGAACTGCTGTAGAACCTATGGAAGTGTCAAAGTGCACTTACCCACTGACCAGGACTGATTGCCCATAGGTCTTAGCCAGAGCCAGTGTGGTACCTCTGGGGCCATTTGGAAATGTGGGAATAGGTTTGGTTATCACGGTGACCAAGGATACTGAATGACCTGCCATGTGCAAGACAATGACAAATGGTCCCTCCCTGAATGCAATGCATGTTCTTCAAGAAATTCAAAAAGACCCTCTGCGGGAAACTACTTTTCTTTGATGATTTTTGTGTTGTTTTTTGGGTTCAAGGTACTTTAGATGATGTCATACACTTTAATGAAAATGTCATCTTCAGAAAATAAAATAAAAAAAAAAAAATGAGAGGACTTGAACGATGCTTACCAGCAGGCTTCTCACTAAATTTTTTATTGATTTGTTTGTATCTGAATGCATTAAAAATTCATCTCTAGGAATTTGGGCAGCGTTCTGTTTCACATAATTATTCAAAACCATACATCCTTTTCTGTGAATTAAAAACCCACATCATTTTGGTTAGTTAAAATCTCTTATTTTTCTGGAAAGTCTTCTTAAAGAATAAGCTAGCATTTTTACCTAAGCTCTTGGAATTTGGCCATATCTCCATTAAGTAATATGGAGCCAGAAGAACAGCCCCATTAGGGCTGGCTATAAGGCCACAAGGCCACAAGAAGTATGTTGGCTCATAGTCCTTCATCCCAGCAGGCAGTGTTATTCTGAAACCAGAACACTCAGGGAACTAGTTTGAGCATACCACATTCATTCTTCTTTGTCTCCCTCTTTCTATCTTTCCCCTTTTTCATCAAATACCAATTCCAAATTTGCAATCAACAGTTGAACCCATTGAGGAAAGCAGAACAAGTCAGGGTCAAAAGTGAGGGCCTTGTAGACCTATCTGTGACTAGATTTGCATCCATGCTTCATGCCTGACTGTCTTTGTAGCCTTGGAGCAGTAATGGACTGATATTCTCATTAAATAATCAAACACATGGGAAGGGCTCAGAAGAGTATAGGTCAATGGTAAGCCTCCACTTAGGATCTGTTTTCACCATAGAGAAGAGCCTGTCTAGGAATTATGAAGATGCTAAGATGGCGCCCAGGAGTCACATGGGCAAGGAGCACTTAAGTCTTGTTGCAGATTTCCCAAGGATGTGGGAATCAACTCTAGCTACTGTGCTTTCCTCAGATGCAGCCTGATGAATGGAACTTTCTATCCTCAACTCCGCTTTCCCATGATTCTATCACTTAAGCCATGTTCACTTCATTGATCTGTCTGTATCCACTGGCTGGATTAAGATGGTAACCTGCACAGAAGGGAAGCACTTGCCTTAGTCCTTCCTATGCCGGCTTTGTGGCAGGTTAGCATTAGAAACACATTACATCATAGTTGTTAATATTTTATATGTTCCAGGCATTTTCTTGGGCCATAAGTTCTAAACATTATTGAGGGATCGGCATTCATGGTTATTTAAATTAAACAGGCTACTTTAGCTACCCTTCAGCTCTTTCCTCATTAATCGCCCTTAGGTGAGCCAAGGCTATGCTCATTCTCAAGTCTGCACTGTTGACCTCACTTTGTCTGAATGCTTCTCCCCATATAACTAATTGATGGCCCCTTTAGAAGCTGACCCCAGTGACTGATTTTTCTTCTTTGCAGCCCTATACAGAGCCGATGCTCACCATTGCGGCTTCTATTTACATCTCTCATCTTCCTCCTTGCCCTCAGTTTCTTTTTCTCTTTGATGTTATTGTTTTGGGTACCATTTGCTGAGACCTTACCATACTTGTGTGGAAGCTAAGACTCTGCCTCTCAAGGGTAGAACCCATACTAACTACAAACATCCATTCAACAGACCCCTGTTTTGATCATGACATCCACTAATCAAAATAGACTGACATATTTCCAAGCACATAAGCATGATGGGAACTAATTTGATATGTTCCCCAGAAGTTAAGCAAGACTATATATGGTCTACTTGTTCCACTTTAGGGTATGTACCAGAAAGCAGAAAACATTAACTCATAAGGGACTTGCATATATACATTCATAGAAATGTTATTCTCAATTTAATAAACATCTGAAGGCTGAATATCTTTGAATAGTCAGTGTCTCCTGACTGATAAATACATGAGCAAAATGGGGTGAATCCACACACTAAAATACCATTCAGCTTATATGAAAGAAATAGAATTCTGACATGTGCAACACCATTAAAGATACTTGAAGGCTATATGCTAAGAGAAACAAGCTAGTCAGGAAAGAACAGAATGACATTCACTCCACTTACAATTTTTAAAATATTTACTTAGTGTTCACACATGCATGTGTATATAAGGGGAGTGGTAGGGTGGTGGAAGTGGCATGCCTGTGTCATTGCACACATGGGCAGGTCAGAGGAACGCTTGCAGGACTTGGTTTTCTCCTTCCATCATGTGGGCGTCAGGACTCGAACTCAGATCATTTGGTCTAGATGCAAGTGGCTTTTCCTGCTGAGCCATTTTTCCAGCCTGCAGGTCCACTTCCGTGACGTATCTAGAGTAGGCAAAAATCATAGGCACAAAAAATAGAATAGAGGCTACCAGGGTTCAACAGAAAGAGACTATTATTTTTTTTTAATGAGGGTAGAGTTTCAATCTGGAATGAAGAAAAGCACTCCAAAATAGCTAGCTAGTGGGTTATTTAATGACACTGAATTATGTACTCAAAATTACTTAGAATGGTAAAGTTTACATTCTATACATTTTTCCAGTATAGAAAACTTGAAGAATTCAGAAGAAATTATAAACCTCTGACAGGGGAGAGTTTCAAGATGTAACTGAAGAGGAGGCTGGTCTAAATGAAAGAGGTTGAGCAAAGATTGGAGAAAACATGTCATGTGATTCTCCGGCCTGGCTGGAGGGTATCTTGGTAATAAGACTGTTTGTGTAGAGTGGTGAAGCTGTCCAGTGTAGTGCATGCATGTATATATATGATTATTTATTATTTGTGTTGTTCTGGAAATAAAACCCAGGGTCTTGGGTAAACCAGTTAAGGACTATACCATCAAGCTTATAACCCCACCTTCAATGTAGAGCATGAGCCATGTGTCTTGAACTAATCTGCTCCTGTCCTTCCTAGGCCTGCATTTATTTTCTATATAACCTTACACAGAAACCTAGCTTCCCTGTGCCTCCCCCCTAATATGTTTATAACAAGATCAGTCATCCCTCTATTATTTGCTATAATGAGGATTGGCGTAGTAATGTTCAGGAAACCCTCCGGCACAGGGTATGCTCATAAGCTGATCTCTAATCAATGATATGAATCAGACTATTCTAGAGTTTTTGCCATCCCCGCCCCCCCTTCGCTGATTTGTTTGTTGGTGCCTGTGTCACTAGATGTTTGGTATATTCCTCTTATCCTGGCCTGGCACTTGGAGACTACAGAGTAAATAGCTAATAATAATTTGTTTCTGCATCTATGGTTTTTACTTAGGTAATATGAAAACATACAAAAGCCTTTTACTTTGCTGTGTAGACACCATGAGCAAGACAAGATTTGGAAGAAAGAGTTTATTGGCAGCTTATAGTTTCAGAGTGACTCCATGACCATGGTGCCAGGGAGCACGTTAGCAGGCAGAGAGGCAGGCAGGAATGGCTTTGCAGTCATATCTGAGAGCTTCCAGCATGACCCACAAGTATGAGGCAGAAAGAGGGAGCTAACTGAAAATGGCCTCTGGATGTTGGAAACTTTAAAGCCCACCACCAGTGGCACACCTCCTCCAACAGGGCCACACCTCCTAATCCTTCCCAGACTGTTCCACCAGCTAGGGCCAAACATTCAAACGCATGAGCCCGTGCAGGCTGTTCTCGGCCATATCATCATACACGACGGTAGATCAGTGTTTGCTTCCTTCATTCCACCTGTCCAGCCATCCACTGGATCATCAGAAATGATGACGGCGTTCTCCTCATTGTTAAGATGATTATCTTTGAACAATCACATGGTCCAGTAAAAACACGAAGGCAGGCTACTTGAGAAGATTTGTAATGTCCTCCTATATGCATAGAAAGTCAACTGCAGCTGGTTTCTTATGAGGAAGAGGTCTGAGAGGGATGTAGACACAGGTCCTCCGGCAGCATCGCGGAGTAGACACCAGCAGAGATGTGTGCACACCTCCTTTTCTGGGACTTCACACCTTCCTCTCTCTGTCCATGCTATATACAAGTTTCTTTTTTTAAAGAACACCAGTCAAATCTGACCGCGGTCTATGTAGGAACACTCATTTGTGTTAGTTCCCTGGTTACCGTACATATAATCATCTGCGTACTCACCCCAAGTTTCTGGAAGGTAGAATTACAAAATAGGAGAGAACTGGATTTATCCCCTAATTGCCCTCTGGATTCTGGTTGAATCGGGCGAATGGGGATGCATCTTTGACCTGGGAATAGGTAGGAATGAAAGAGTGACTCTTGAGTATTAGGAATCCTAGCTGCTGCCCTCTAGTGGTCTGGAGTGAATTTTACAGCTCCTGCAAGGCAGCCTCCCCATCCTGGCTCCTCCCAGGCCTCTCCAGGGTTGGCTTCCTGAAGCTCTCAAAAAGAAAGTGGTGATGGAACCCAGAACAACCATTGCTGGTTAGGTCTTTCCTCACATGCTACACTTGTGTAAAGAGACTCTTTCCAAGCTCACCTTGAACCCGCACCCCATCCCCCATTTGATTGGCTGTTTGTGCCCGATGGACACCTGACTGCCAGAGATCCTAGGGATTTGGACCAAAGTGGTTTCCTTCTAAGGTTTATGGTGAACCTTCAAAACAAATGACAGGACCTCCTGTACACCTGGAACTGTTTACTTGGGCTTTTGTGGTATCCTTCGTAGATGGCTTTGTTGGCTAATGCTAGATGAAAGAAGCACAGAAGGGACAGGCAGGGTAGTAGTGAGATGTGGAGTGAAGGCCACCGTCTTCACGTACCACTGCGTAGCTGGGCATCTCCTTTGACTCTCTGGCCCTTTCATTTCTATGACTGTAAAGAGGCATAGGAGCCCCAAGTGTTTTGTTGTGCAGGATTAATTAAATTACAGTAACTGGCAGAGCAAATGTCCAGTAAATGCTTCATTTTCTTTCCCTACTGGAAAAGAGTCCCTGGTATAACAATTTGGAAATACATCTTGACGTCCTTGGAGGAGCCAAGAAAAGAACCAGGGTCGGGCATCAGGGGCCAGGAGGGCTCATAAGCGGGCTCCAAGCTGGTTAGCTTTCGCGTTGTTTCTCTATATTCCTTCTACTTTCCTGTAAGCCATGCAGAGAGTGGCAACAGCCAGTGCCCTCGGTCACGACTGATGAGCTAAGACACTGTCCACATCCCAGCCTTGTCTCCTGTCCTTGCACTCTGCCACGCATACTCCATGCTGGGTTTTCCTTGGTCTTTACTCATCCTTTTTCTTCTGCTCAGAAACTCATCTCCAGCTCAACTGAGTAAGCATCTGCCTTCACTTTGGAGTCCAGTGCCACGGGTGTACTCATCATCTTTCTTGTTGTAACAGAGTACCTGAATGACACAAATAAACAAAGGGTAGAGCACTGTCTTCCATTCACCGTTTGAGAGTACAGGACAGTATGGCAGACTCGCCATGACAGAAAGAAGAGAGAGGTCATGGGTCCAGTCCGGATTTAGAGATGAATACTGATTCTCAGCCGATTTCCTCTACTTCTCCTTCCCACGCACTTGAGAACTCCAGCCTGTGGGGTGGTACCACCTCGTCTCCCAGTGGCTATCCCAACAGAGAAAATGACACCTTTCCTCCAGCAGCCATTCTTAGGAGAGAATGTGGCCTCATGGGCATGTCTTCTGTCTGTAATGAAGTTGGTGGCCCCAGTCTTGTTCCGGTACCCATAGCTTCTGTGTACTCATGGGTGCAATGGCAGCGCCATACCTGGATGACAGCATTTTTGGATGATATTCTTTCCCATCCCAAAGCTTTTCAATTCCTTCTGCCCTCTCTTATGTGATAGTTCCTTGGCTTATGGGGTTGTTGTTGTTGTTGTTGTTAGGGATGCTGATGTTGTTGTTAGGGATGCTGATGTTGTTGTTAGGGATGCTGATGTTGTTGTTAGGGATGCTGATGTTGCTGATATTGGTGTCCTGCTTAAGGCCGAGTGCTCATCATTAACTTGTTTGTTTGTTTGTAGCACTTTGACCAGGTGTGAGTCATGCTATGAACTATCATTCTCTGCAAAAAGACACTCCTCTGCCCCAGGCTGAGAGCTGCACTGGCCTATTGGTGTAATTATAAATACTTAGAACTCAGTTTTACAACATGTTCGTTTAGTGGACTGATTAAGATGTGTTTCCCGCTTGGGTCCATGATCTCCCTAGTGGAAGGCTTTTGGACAGGTTTATATTCCCTCCTGTAGAGCCAGACTCAAATTCAGTCTCAAAGCAATTGGCTGTCCTTAAAATAATTGTGCCACTGTTGCGCCAGTGGGCACATATTACATGTGCATTATATTGTCACATGCGTGGGTGATAGCCGGGAGGGACATGCATAGTACCTGCCAGCACGTGAATGCAAGCCAGTAGGGACAGTGTCTCTGAGTCCTGTGACTAAAGTATGTGTTGTCTTCAGTAACAGTCTTGCCATCTAGCTCAGGTAGGCAATCAAGAGTAATAGCAATAGTGTGTGTTCTTTTGATGGTCTCTGAAGTCCCTTTGGCCAACAGTCATAGGGAGGAATCCCGCATTTTGTACTCAAGTGCTGGACTATAACCCTTTGACTATGTGAGCTATGGTTTTCTTACTCATTAAGTTCAGGAACTGATGAGCTTGTTTGTTTGTTTGTTTGTTTTGAGACAGGGTCTTGCTCTATAGCCCAGACTAGCCTGGAATATACTGTGTAGCCCAGGCTAGACTCAAACTCCTGGTGATGGTCCTGTCTCAGCCTAAGTACAGAGATTATAGGCATGACTGCTCATGCATACTTTAATGAGTACTTTACAAATTATTGATTTTATTTTATGTGTATGAGAGTTTTATCCACACACATGTCTGTGCTGTGTGTATGGTCCTGGTTGGTGCCTGAGGAGATCAGAAGAGGGTGTTGAATCTCCTGGAACTGGAGTTACAGGCAACTTTGTGCTGCTGTGTGGTGGTGGGGATTGAATCTAGGTCCTCTGGAAGAACAACCAATGCTCTTAATGGCTGAGCTGTCTCCAGCCCCTTAAGAAGTACTGTCCAGTGTCTAATGACCTCATTCACAGGTAGGTGAACAAGCACACGTGCAAACTAGAGTCTCATACCGTGACTGCCACAAAGCATGAAAGTCACCTTCCTTCATTAATTAAGCCTGTAAAGTCAGTACTTAGGATGGATTTACACGGACTTTGCAGTTACAGTACTCTTGTTGATTTCTTGATTTGAAAGAAATTAGAAATTGGCTAGAATGAAGACCTGAGAGGAAGGTATGGGGAAGAAAAAAAAAAAAGAGTCAGAATCAGACTTTGAGAATAAGAAAGTCTTATATCTTGATAGTGTGGGGTCACTTCCATTAAGGGAAATGGTACTTGAAAACTCTGGTAGTCTCATTGCTTTAAAAAGTGATGCATACTTTTTACTGAGACGGCTACTTCTACCCACCCCAGGTAGAGAAGGCAATGAGACACCAAAGAAAGAATGCTACCCAAATTCACCTTGGTGAGACAAATGTGTTTATTGGGTTTCATTACAGCAATGAGGGTGAAGGCTATTTTAGGCCCGGGGCGACTCTGGCAGGTGCATAAACAAAAAGTCCACTCCACCTATGGCAGAGTTCTCAATGCAACTAGTAAGCACCTATAAAACAAAAGACCACACCTAGAAGCTCCTCTGTAATTTTTCTTATTCTGCCTGTCTCTCCTATCAGCTAATAAATATATAGGAAATGTCTCTAAATGCCCACCTTTACCAGATACACACTATCTGACCATCAGGGCCTTATACACTGTTAGGAAACTTTCCACATATAAATGTAACTGCTAAATTATTAATACTTTTTAGGCATTTTTAGATATGATAATTGGTGGCTCCAGGCTCAACTTCTATGTCTGTGGTGAGGGTATGGAGGACTTCAGTGCCTTTTATTGTGACCCAGATTCACAGAAATGTGAGTTCAGGGCAGGATATTTAAAAATATCAATCAGGACTTCTTTGCTAATTGCTTCTCATGTGCCTAACACCATTATGGGGTCTGAGGGTGAGAGGCAAAAGAGGAATGAATGTGATTCTGGTCCTTAGTCCTGGCTCTCTCATGACCTATAAAGAGCCAGCTAACTTCTGTGTCTCCTCTGAAAAATGTAGGGTCAGAGTGACAGCTACTTCCTCCCCGGATTGTGAGCAGTAAGGAAAATTTCTACTAAGGGCTTGGAATCTGTCTCAGGACATAGAAAAGACTAAATGAAATAAGCTTGGGGTTTTCTAGTTCCTCCATAGGAACAACTGTTCAGTTACACATGAAGTCTTTATGTACTTATTTTTATTTTAGTTATGTGACTAAGTATGTGTCTGTATATGACGTTATACACTTGAGTTCAGTGACCATGGAATCTGGACCAAGGTATAAGGACCCCTGGAACATGAGTTACACGTGGTTGTGAGTCACCTGACATGCTAGGAACCAGACTCAGGTCTTCTGCAAGAGCAGTATGCTCTTAACCACTGAGCCATCCCTCCAGCATCTCAAATGGTAGGGTTTGAGAGTAAAGAGACCTGTAAACCCAATCTTGTCTTGAGATAGCTTACAATCTACAGCAGGGATCAGCGAACACTAGTATGGGAGTCAAATCCTTAGTGCCTAATTTCCTACAAAATTTCTATTGGCAGAACTGAATAGCTGCATAATAGCTAGTATGGCTTCCAAAACCTTAAACACATTCCCTAAGGCACTTCACAGAAACAAACAAACAAACAAACAAACAAACAAACAAACAAAAAACCCAAACTCTCTGCCAGCTCAGAGTCTAAAGAACCTTCAAGAACAGTGTCAGCAGAAAGCAGGCATGGGGGATGCAGAAATCTCAGCCCCACCACAGCCATGCAAAATCTGGCTTGGCATTTAATACAATCAAGGGGTCATTTGATGCATAATAAAGTTTGTTAAGCACTGATGCAGCAGATATCTTTGATATCTGCTCACTGATCCAGTGCACAGTGTTGGAGTGCAGGGCTGCATAAGGGCCCTTTCCTGAATATTTAGTGTCAGTACCCTGACACAGTGCTTTCTGGCCAATGCTTTACTTGGCTCTAAAATGATGATTTAGAAGAGAGAATTCTACTTTAAAAAAATCCTTTTCTTCACTTTACATCCCAATCGTTGCCCCCTCCCTCCTCTCCTCTGAGTCCTACCCTCCCTCCCTCATCCCACCTCCCCCCATTCCTCAGAAAAGGGGCTCTTTCCTACCCTACTTTTATCCTTAGTTGAAGAAACCATGACTCAAGGACTGGGTGATTTTTCACAGCAGTGTTCAGATGGCCTATGGCCAGCTTGAGTTTGATTCCTGTTCTACCAACTGCCATTCTCTCACTTGTCATGATCAAACTCTGCTCCCCAAAAACAAAACAAAAGATGGAGCAAAGAGACATTTCACAGAGAAATCTCACAGAATTGGCTTAGTGCCTATGTCTGTCAGACTCCATCTCAAAAACAAAATCGACTAAAAGAATGGAAAACAGCACATTGAATTTCAAGAACTGGTTACAAAGTGATGGGGAAACCACAAGGCCATCAGGAGATTGGGAGGCATCCAGGCCGTGGTGACAGCAGGAAATGACTGCCCTCCTTAGGCAGGAGGGAGAAAGTAAAGGGCCAGTTTACTGCAGCCCCACAGGAGCTGGGACCTGCCCTTGAGCACTGGTAGACCTCCCCAGTAGACAATCTAACCACAGAAACACAAGAGCGTTGTGGGGCTGCCCAAGCTAAGAGATAAGGGAACAAGGAAACACTCCAGCTAACACAGCCTCTGGTCTCTGCTACCTAGTAGCTGGAAACTGGCTAACTAGATCCTGGGCAAATGGTCAGACTTCAGTAATACAGAGCAGGCCAAGAACAGTGTACCAGAAGCAAATCAGCCAGAGGAGGGGGTCATAAAATGCCCTGTAACTTCTGTGTGCTGGGAACCACTATATTAAGATATCCAGATAGCCTACAGAAACAGTTTCATGCCCTAGTTGGTACTCTCAGATTGCTGTTGTCTCTAAAATTCTTTTCTCTTTGTGTGTGGGAAAGAATAAGCCTTGTCACAGGTGGGAGCAGTCTTGGCGGGCTTTACCCTTGGGGCACCCCATGAATACCTTGTGACAGACTGAGTGGAGCCATCCTGGATCTGGAATTCAGGAAGCAGACCTGGGAACCCCACCTGGACTATTGTCTTTCTAATTGACCCTCACCGGGCAGTTGAGTAGGAGAGAACAACAAAGTCAGCTGGGCGAGAGAGCATGGGGAGCAGCGGACCAGCCGGACCAGCACTTGGGCCAGAGAGACACCTAAGGACCCGTCCCACTGAACGGATACCGGAAGGTTCACTCTTTTGTCCCTTTAACCCTTTTTTCCTTCTTGTGTAAGCTAGTTGGGTTGTATAATAAAGTTTTATTATAAAGAAACAGAGCTAACATTTGTGCCTCATTGGATGGCTCTTTATTTAACAGTCACATTCTTAGCTCCTCCTCTGCCCCTAGGTGTCCTTGGCTGCACTGGCCTTTGGGTTACATCCTCCACACCTCCATGGTCATATTCTAGCTCCAGTGTTGTAGCATCTGTATGCCTTGGTCATTTTAAAGAGGCTTTAAAATGGGGTCCTCTGTGACAAGGCCTTCAGGCAGGAAAGGATGGTTTGGAGCTCTCAGGCAGAAGGAGTCACATACAGTAGAGGACAGAAAAAGATGTGGGGATGGGAGAATGTAATGTCCCCAAATAGTTAGCCCTTATTCTAGTGGGAAGCCATTACAGCATTTCAATAGAGATGAGATATGACTGTATTTATTTGATGTGTAGCTCATTCTGGCTGCAGGGTGGTGCTTGAGTTAGAAGAAACGAAGGTGGGAATAGAAAGACCTTTTAGAAACCCGGGACAATAATCCAGGTGAGGTGTGACAGCTGGCTGGTTTAAGGAATGTCAGATCTGGGGGAGGATTGATACGAGAGACTGAAGCAACAGCTGCCACTCTAGTCTCTTCTCTTATTTTTCTTAGCACCAGAGACAACTTTAATTTGAGGGCATACTCTCCTCTTGGACTCTCTTAGGGTCAGTGACTCTGGTTTTGTTTAATTGTACCCATTCTCTTCCCTTCATGACTTTATAAATTTAGAAGCCTGCTGGGGCTGGTGTGAGTGGCACCTAGGGGAGACTTTTGTTAACTACACCACGAAATTATTTCCAGTTGAGACTGAGGGAAGAAACTAGCACAGGCATCATGGTAGCCATCTCGGGTGGTTGAAGGGCTTGATAAAACAGATAAGCCGGTCCTCTGGTGAGGTAAAATCTTGTCTTCAGAGCTTCATTGATACTTTTAGATACCTGGAAATCTGTAGTACGAGACCATAAACAAACAAGTCTTAAGCTATTTTCCTAAGAGATACGGAGTATCAGCAGATCACAGGACTTTGTAGCTTAGCTTCTTGAGTGGGGCAAGTAGACTACAGCAATCTCTGGATTGTTGGGCCGTTAGATAGAGCAGGTTGTAATAACTAAGATGAAGACTCCATATAGATTTATTAGTCTTGACAAAATGGTGTGGATAAGAACATACATGTTTAAGAACATACATGGACTTTGCATAGTATGTAGTGTATGGATGGGTACTGTCTGTTTTTATGCCAGGTAATGATATCTCAGTGGGTGGGGCTGAAGTCTGTCATTTGCTGTCTCTGTGACCGTGGGCATGTTGCCCTCTATTTGGGAATTTCAGTAGTTAAGCACATGGGGCTAATGCTCCTTGGTTTAAAGAGACATCAGAGAAGACAAAATGTACTGAGCAGATGGACTAAGCACACCTCTCCCCATCTAACGGGCTACACAGAGAGTTCAGCTTTCTGCTGGACCATGACTGGGAAGGACCTGGGGCTGGTTAGGAAGGACCACTAAGAGCCAGGCCTGAGCCTGAGCCTGAGCCTTTGGATGTCAGCATTGCACAGATCCTGTATCTTGTGTTGAAGGCAATGGTTTTGGAAAAGTAAATGAATAAAACTCACGAAAACATAGTTGCTTTGTTGGAGAGGGTAGAAAGTAGAGGGACTGAGAACAGCCTCTTTCCTCTGCCTCCCATCCCCTCTGAGGGGTTGGAGGTTAGGAAAGGGCCTGCAGATCTTTGTGAAAGCAGCTTGGAAACTGCTGATCCAATCAGGAAGGACTGACACCAGAGGCTGCGGGTAGCATGAGCGGCCCAGGAGGAATACAGTGAGGGGAGCAAGGGGCTAACAAAATGTGTCTAACGCCAAGTCTACTCATGTAAACCAGTAATTCAAGCCTTTCTACCCCTGAGGGAGGAGCTCAATGAATCTCTAGGATACTGCTAGTGTTACTTCTTCTGGGAAGGTTCCCTGAACTGTCACAGGTGTCCTTTCTCCATCCCCTGCCAGAGAAACTGTTCGGCCTTGTTAGTCTACCTGCTTGCCTGGATCTAGCCTGGTGTGTGACGTCATCTGCATGCTTAGACTGGAGATTGACAGTTGGCTGTCCTGTGCCTCTAGCCAGGCACCCACACTGCAGGTTTAGAGCTATGTATTAAAGCCTGAGTGATAAAGGAAGAGTTGAGATTCCAAAGTGTTAAAGGCACGGGAAGAGGGAACCCAAACATGAAGACTCATCCATCACACAGAAGAGAACAGCTTAGTGGTACATGAAAGGACCTAGGTACCTATGAGATATGAGAGGTTCAGTAAACTGTCCTAGTCCACTCAACATGCACAGCCTTCACACCTCTCCCTTCTACCCTAACATTCTGCCACCACGCCAGCATAATGACAGGCAGCAAAGTCCTGTTGACACAAGTGGGACCCTTCCATCTTGACTCTGCCTTCTTAGATTTCAGCATTCCATCAAATGGGTTTTCCTGACCCTGCTTGGCATTGCAGCCACACAGCGTCGGCATGCTGTTCTACATCAGCCAGGCACCTCCTCCCTTTCCCTCCCTGGCTTCTCCCATGCTGCTTCTTGGTGTCCAAGATCAAAGGGAAATATCATTCAAATCGCAGATGAAGAAACAAGGCTAGCTGCCTTTGATGTCGGGCCACGGAGGTATGATTGGGGTGATCGGGTTCCCCCCCTGCCTTGCTTCTGCTGCAGATGCAATTTGCCACTGTGATGTTGAGTCTGGGTAATTGTTTCTCACACCCAAACACGGCTAGTATTTTTGATTTAAGTGTACATTTTCATTTGGCTAAATAAACAGTTCCTGTCTGCCCCCAGCAGACAAGGGTCCTAAAACACTGGGTACTGGCATTTTCATGAAAACATAGCCCAAGTAATCAGGAAGACCTAACAAGAGGCCATTATGTAGAGTGCGCCCTTTTTTTTTTTTTTTTTTTTTTTTTTTTTTTTTTAACTTTCCCTTTTATTGGAATGGTGTAATTTCAGTTTCATAAATACTAAGAGGTTTACCGCTGGGCACTGGGGCTATCCATCTCACTCACCTCGGAAATTAAGGCAGCCTTTCCCTGCAATGTTTCTCTTTGTCCCTAATCTCACTTTAGCTGCCTTTAGGAACTGAGCCAAGATGTAAAGAATTCAGACCATTTTATTTTTTACAAGGTCAGATTGCTCATGATTCCTAATAGAGAACACTGAAAACCTTTTTATTGAGGGGACAATCTTTCCTCTCATATATCTCTCCTTCCAGAAACAGTTACCATCAAAGACATTAACACAAAACCTTAATCTTTGTTCAAGATAATAATAGTCATGGTAATAGTAGCAGTGGCAGGAAATGTCACACATCCATAAACACTTTGCACAGTCTAGGCGCCATGTGCACATCATCCGTTTAACCCTTGCCTTGGCTCTGCAAGGAAGTCACTAGATCTTCAGCTTACAGAGCAGAGTACCAAGGCTCAGGAGAAGTGAATGGATTGACCAATGGGAGAAGCAGCCTGAGAGCCCTGGCTTCTCTGCTGAACACCAGGACTGTGCTCTTCCCCAGCTGTAATGAGGACAGGTGGTCTAGGTTTTCCCAAGCGCATCAATTGCAACCAAGTCAAGAATGAGGATGTAGCAAAGCAGCGGGCCAAGGCCCCATTTTTCTGAGTGAATGCCAAGTTGTTACCATGCCTTTTCCCTCTGTAGCATGTCGCTTCCACTACCTTGGTCTTCCTTTCCCCTACTGGTTCCTTCTCAGGTAAGACTTCCCTGCTCCCACCATACCCCCTTTCCCACACTAGGTGACTTCTTGGCCTGTTTTCTTTCATGGCTTTCTTACACAGTACTTCAGTCTTGATGACAGTCGTTAGCACCAGGGTGTGAACTCCCTGAGGGTGGAGGAATAGCTTATTTGATGTTGTATTCCATTGTCTGACAGTGCCTTGGTAAGAGACATTTATTGAATGAATGAATGAATGAATGAATGAATGAAGTAAATAAGTTTAAACTGTGGTGAACAACCTCCTATGTCACAACTCAGGAAGTTATTCAACCTTATTCCCCCTCAAAGTGGGTGGGTCATAGTTCTAGATTTAGACTTTGCTTCCTAGAATAGGTGTCTCTGGCTTTCCTGTTTCTCATGATAGGATAAGAATGACAGGTGTCTATCATTCCTTCCTGACAGAACTTTTCCAGTGGATTCCATTAACAAAGATACAAGCAGTGTCCCCACTATCTTCACTCATTAGTAGGAGACGAATTTTCTATAGATAGGTAAATGTCCGCATCACCTAGCAAACAGCACATGCACAGTAAATGCAAATCTCCATAGATTCTTAAGACAAAGTTCTTCCTCATAAAACATCCTACTCCTCTGAGAGGTGAAAAGGAGGGGGGTGGGAGGAAGAGGGGTGAGGGGAGATGGAGAGGGAGAGGCAGAGGCAAAGAGAGGGAGACTCAATCTAAGATTATAAGCTTCCACTGGGAAAAAGTGGGACCCTCATATTTGCCTTCTGAGTCTTGTGATCTCTGTTTTAAACTCAGGTTTTAATGTGACCAGAAGCCAACTTTCTCTTAATCTCTTTATTATTAACGGGGTGGCGGGGGGGGGGCGTGTTTCCAGAAAGAACTTTTATGCAGCTGTTAGGAGAAATATGGAGAAAATGCCCACGGGACAAAGAGAATTAAAAAATAGCCACGGGTTGCTTTTCTCAGCACTAGCAGACCAAGAGCTACAACGAAGGCAGCTGCCATAGTCAGTCTTCATTCTGCTCTGTGTCCTGGGTCATAGTGGTGTTTATTCAATGCTTGGAAGAAGTAGAAGTCTGAGGGAAGGATAAGGCAGCTGGGATAGCATCTAGCCCAGTGGATGTTGTCACTTGGGTCTGGATAAGTTTGTGCTAATTTCCTCTTTGCTCGACCAACAGCTTCCCACTCCACTCCTTCCTCCATCTCTGACCACCCCCCCCCCCCATGCCTTTCCCTCTAGCTTCTTGCTTGGTGGGGGAGGATGGGGGTGGGGTGGGTGGGGTGTCAGCTGCTTTCTGAGATATAGAGAGCAAATGACCTGCTATTCTGCCTGAGGTAGACAGCCCAGCCTGCAGCCCACTGGCTCTCCAGCCCCTCAGTTCCAGTTTCTTATGGAGAAGGAAGTGAGGAGATCCTGTATAACCCACAGCTAATTTGCCCAGCAAAGTGATTGACATTCAATAAGCCCCAACAATCCTGGGAGACCTTGCCAACTCCAAGGCTTCTTTAAAAAGCCTGTGTTTGGCGGAGTGACCTAATAGGCAAATAATGAGAATTAGTATGCGGGCGATCACAGAGTGGTGATCCTTTCTTTTCAGCCGCAGATTGACTCATGTTAAGTTTTCCTTCTTGAAGTGGGACTTCTTTAACAGTTAATTGGTTTTAAGAGGGCCCAGCTAGAGAGCAATAAAGCACAAACACAGTTATTGAGTTCCTATTACAGCGCCAGGGAGACGGTAATAGCTATTGTCCATGATCGCCTGTGTCCGCGCAGTACCTTCTGTAGGCTGCCACACTGAGTTCTCATTCCAAGTGTGGCATGTGAGTATTGTCCTTGCTTTCACGTAACCGTTCCCATTATGTGTTTGTGAAAATAAGGGAAGATTAGCCACTTTGCATAAGATCACATGGCCAGGAGGTGATTGTCAGGATCTATGGCCCATGGTCTGTATTCTAGCTGGAGGAACCAACGCCAAAAGCTGAAACACAACTCAGGGTGTGAGAGGACAGCAAATAATTCCGAAGTGAGTTGTATTTGGCTTTGAATAGTGCACAGGGATTGCTGGCTAGAGGACAGAAGGGAAGCCCACATAGCCAGAACAGCAGGGCGAGTGAGAGAACCCATGCGTGCATCTGCAGGAACGGCGGGCATCTGCAGGAACGACGGGCAGTGGCAAGGTGTAGGACTACATGGGGTAGGATGACTGGGACAGCATAGAGTGGGGGACACTGGCCAGAGGGGAGAACATGAGAGGCAGGTTGAGCCTTAAAACTCCAAACTTCAGATTCTGGCTAATGAGGCGCCACCAAAGAACTCCAAGTATCAGAGTCCCCGGTGATGATGTCTTTTTCCGTAGGACCAGGCACTAATAATGGGGCTGTGGATGGGGACAGATGGGGACGGCTCCGTAGAGTCCTTTTATCACTTCAGCTTCATTGGCAGGTGGAAGACTTCAAAACAGGAAATAAACTTCCATTAAAGGCACCTGGTGTTGAGCCAGAAGCTTGATGCTTGGTGGCGGCTTCATCGACAGCGCAGGGCACCCCGCATTCAGGACTGTACCCCTTCATTCCTCCAGAACCTCTCTTTGAAGTGGAATGTAATGAGAGCTATCATTCTTCTCCATGCTGGGTAGGCTCAGAAAACAATGCTGTACCACTGGCTAGTGAAGAAGAATTCTAATATTCCAATATTTTACTGGAAACAAATGATGACATCTCAATAAGAAAAGTAGGGTGGGGTGGGGATTTAAGGGGGTTATTTTTATTATACTAGGGGATCTCAAACTGTCTGTAGGCCTCTCCTCTCCTCTCTCTCTCTCTCTCTCTCTCTCTCTCTCTCTCTCTCTCTCTCTCTCTCTCTTTCTTTTTAGGAGACTGGTTGCATTTTAAAGTCGGGTTTTATATGGTGTTTTAAATTCAGAGCAATGAAAACACCAAGTTTACTTGAAGCCCTCACCGACGCAGATGGTGGCAGCTTCACACTGCCCCCCTGTTCTTTGAGTGAGCTTTCATCCCAGAGGATCAGATATCGGATCCCACAGGGACACTGGGTAGAAAACCAGTTCCCACATCTGCCCTGTCTGTACCGGGTCCCACTACACCTGGAGAAGAGGCAATTTCAAGAACCAACATTCTTATAAAAAGGAGATTCATTTTCCCCCCTCCTGATCAAATACCATTTTTCATTTCACTGGCCTTGTTAAATGCCTAATATAAAATCCCAAATGTATTCTACCCATCTGCTTTTGAAGGCAATCTCACAGTCATGTAACAAAGCGCACCTGTGTTATTAACCCACTGTGCAATGGTGGCCTTTACAAGCACATGGCTTTTCAAACTTATTTCTCCCAGAGTAACTATTATCATTTTTTCCTGAATTTACCATGACATACTATGTCTATGTGGTGTGGGGTCGGGGGGGGGGGGAGGGGAAAGGGGAAGGAGGGAAGGAGAGAAAGGGTGTGAAGGGAGGGAGGGAAGGGGATCTATATAAATAAGTCTCCCCTCAAAGCACTTATTTCTCTATGTTGTAGAGATGGCAGCTGAGGCTCGGAGCAGGCAATAGAATTGCTTAGGGGTCAACTGATGAGTAACTGATGGGTATTGCATCAGACCCAGGACTCTGGAATTTCAAGGCCAGGGTTTCCCATAGAGTTACATAGCTTCCCGAGAGAATGGTTACAGCAGCTGGCTTTTGCTTAGAGGCTGGGACATGTGGCACTTGCTATGGCTTCAGGTGGGGTATATTTCCTCACTAGTACACCTTTGAAATCAGGACTATTTCTGAGCAATCCTGATATACTTCTGTCTCTTCCCTGTAGGAAAATGGGAGAGTTACTACAGATATCTGCATAGATAAATATATACATATATATGCAGCCTACATGCACACACACACACACACAAACACACAAACACACACACACACACACACAGGCACACGGGCATGCACATCAGACAATTTATAGGTTTAGCTAAGCTTTACCATTCTCTCCTGGCTCCCTTTCATTTGGCATGGGAACTATTTTATTCCAATAACATCTCTCTCTGGGAGGAGAGAGAGAGAGAGAGAGAGAGAGAGAGAGAGAGAGAGAGAGAGAGAGAGAGAGAGAGAGAGAGAGAGAGAGCCAGAGAACCCTGGGTTTGTTTGCCCAGCATCACAGAATAGAGGGCAACCATCAAAACACTGTGGAGAGCAGGAGCCTATACTGATGAGTGTTGACCAAAGAAGAAATCTGGGCCCTCACCACCCCAAGACAATACACTGAATCAATGGAGTCTGTTGTTTGGTTTTTGTTTGTTTGTTTGTTTTGGGGAATTGTGTGTGTTTGTGGTGAGCTTTAACACCTGTTATCAATGAAACAACAACAACAACAACAAAAGGAAAAGTAGAATAAAAAATAGAATCACTTGCTATAGTCGTATTTCTCCTACAAAATACCTCTTATTGCTGGGCTAGGAGGAAAAGAGATGCACAGAAATATTTGTTCCTCCACTCAGGAGCTGAACAAAAAGAAGCCAAAGAAGTTGGGTCTTGTGCAGTTTTATTGACATCTAAGAATACCACTTATCAAAAATCACAACTTAGAGATTTCTTGAAGTGGGTTAATTTTCTCCTCTAAGCCACTTGACTGGTTTTTGCCAGAGAAGAGTAAATTTCACAGCTTTGAAAGCCAATCTTTCCCAGAGTCTCCCACTAGCCACAACAACCACATGAATCTCTGCCCTCTCACGGCTTTCAGAGGGTGATGTGATGTCTGCACTCAGCTTGCCAGGCCTGTCGTAATGTGCTTATCAGTTGTGTCCTGTCCCCTCTGTTCACAGGCTCTGGCAGATCTCAAGTTTTAGAATGCTATGATTTCTTTTCAGGCAATGTTTGTATTGCTGTTCCAATGTCTCCTGCTGGTGGAAAGCAAAGCAGGACTTCTTGGCTCCTTATTGTTTTAATCTACTACCCTTCTCCACCCTTCCAACGCCCCCAGTGCTGAGTAGGAAAGGAAGAAAGATTGAGGGGAAGGAAGTGTCCTTACCATTATACTACTTCCTGCTGATTAGGGTTGTTGAGTTCCTTGGGGCAGGCTTGATCTTTGCTGACAGGATATCCAATTTCTTCTTCTCATCTCTTTGTGTAAGGCCGCTTGATAAACCACAACCAACCAACAGTAGCAGCAGCAGCAGCAGCAAGAGGAGGAGGAGAAGGAGGAGGAGGAGGAGGAGGAGGAGGAGGGATAGAAGCAACTTCTTCAGCCCTTCTCAGGGGTCTCATATTTATATAGCCTCTCAAGATTCCCTAGAATTCCAAATGTCATACACTGCAGAAAAGTATCTGCAGCTGGCAAAATCACGCCCTTACTAGAGCATGAGGCAAATCACAGTCAGCTGCTGTGGACAATCTGAAGCAGCCCCATATCCCACACCTGGGATTAAAACAAAACATATTCCCATAACATTTCTGTGTTTTTAAATAAACCAAAAAACTCTCACTATGGGAAATTACTCTCCATTATTGCATACTTGACCACTGACAAGACAATGCATCCACATGTCTAACTTCTGTGGGAAAATATAGCAGATCCCACCGATCACATTTCTCAGGAGAAAGTACATCTAAGTAGGGGAGAAGAGAGATGAAGGGGCTTATTCTTTGATTGCTATTTAATATTCAAAAGTGGAGACTGTTCTTTCCACTACGTTTTTCTACGTATTTTTTTTCATTGACTCCTTTAATATGTAATATGTTCTGGCCAAAGAATTGTGGTTACCATCAAGCTAAACACTTAAATGCAGACGTGAGGCCATCTCACGTTTCCCTTTCCCTCTGCCAGGTTTCACTCAGTGACTGCTCATCAGCCAGGTGCTGGAATGAGTCTAATGGAGAGAAAAGCCTCAGATGAACAAGCATGGACAGGTGTAGGACAGAAGAAACAAGTTCCTAATTGACTGGAATCACACTGCCTGTATCTTAATACTTGTTACTGAATCCTGCCAGTGTGTTTTGACTGACACTGTCAGTGTCTCCATTTTATGTGAGGAAACTGAGGCTCAGTTAAGTGAAATGGGCAGACTTAGGGTCACATGAACTTTATGAGCCTCCAAACCTGGGACTCGCAGTCAGGAGTCTGCTTCTCCTGGCGCTCTTTACCCTGCACGCATCACCTGGCATCTTAGTCGGTATCACTTGCTAAGATCTATTTCACTGGAAGCTAATCTGTGGCCCTTTCTCTGTTGATCCTACTTTGGAAGTGCTGAGGGATAGGAACAAACATAGGCTTTGGGGTTCGGTAGAGATGAGATCAAATCTGAGAATTGTCATTTGACAGTTCAGTGTCTTTGGCATGTGGCAGTGTTTGATCCCTTAGTTTTTCCAAACTATCCAGGGCTTCAAGATTTGGCAATCTTTAACAGAAAGGAGTGGTTACTGCTGATGGTGTGACACTGACCATCAGTGGCAGGATGGAACATTCCCTGGGCTGATGTCTTCTTTGCATTTCTCCAATGAACAAGGCTATATGACTTGACTGTGCTCATAAGTGAGTGACAGAATGTTAACCCCAACTCTCTCTGACTCCAAAGTGTTTTTGGGCCTCTAGCTCTGCTAGCATTCTGCATCCATGAGGAAAGAGAAAAGCAGCCCAGTTTTAATGATTAACTTCAGTGTTAAGAGCCTTCTTGTTTCATCTCCATTTGTCTTAGAGTTTCAAGTTAATTTAATCTTAGAAGCATTCTTCTTTCTCTCACTCCAAATTCACATTAACATCAGCAGGCATTGCCTTGGCAAGGTTACAGGATAAGCTTGCTGTTCTGAGGACATCTGCATGTAGGAAAAAAACAAAACAAAACAAAACTTTTTTCTCTCACTCTTGAGCATAATCTTGTGAAAACACATCTGTTGCTCTGGGTGCCTACCTGGCTGGGTTTATTTTTCTAATTTGGTTGGAAAATGTGCTGCGAAGGTATGAGCGAGAAAATTTCACATGCACTGGATTCATGGACCCATTGTTTAGTTAGAGAAACCACTTTAAATCTTGATTGAGTTATACAATTTTATTGAAACGATGAGAAGACACCTGTAGTTCAGAGTTCTTCCACTTCAGGATGTAAGGGTCCCAGGGTGCACCTGGAATCTTTTCTGATTCAGCCACTGAAGGGCGGCAAGTCACCAAGGTCTGTGCATAAGAGATGGCCATTGGATCTCCCAGAAACCTCATTGGCAACATCTTCTCTCCTTTCCCCATAGTCAGAGCCTCATTCATACAGTCTCTTTCTTTTTTTTTAAAATTAATTTGTTTATTCTTCACTTTACATCTCAATCATAACCCCCTCCTTTTTCTCTTCCTGAATATTCCAGGGTCTGGGGAAAGAAGGAGGGTAGTGGTTAAAAACTTAGTATCTTATCATTCATTGATTGATTCATTTTGGAACAATTATGGAACATCCAGTATATACCAAACACTATACTAGACACTAATAATCTAACACCTAATCTTACTGAACTTTTTATATGGAGGCTTACAAAGCAAGAGTGCCTTAAAATATGGTGGAAATGTCAATTATTACTTATTATTCATCATTCATGTCTTCATTTATCACTTTTGAGTGCTGATCGTATGACAAGCCACGTTTTAGCTGTTAGTTAGGAAAATAAAAATAGACAAATGGCTCTGCCGTTGTGAAGCTTGGCTGTTGGTGGAATAGACAGATAAGAAATAGAATAAAGTACAATTAAGTAATAAGAATGAGTATTCTCTTAAAAAATTGAGAGAGAGAAAGAGAGAGAGAGAGAGAGAGAGAGAGAGAGAGAGAGAGAGAGAGAGAGATAGAAGTGTGTGTGTGTGTGTGTGTGTGTGTGTGTGTGTGTGTGTGTGTGTGTGTGTTAGGGGTGTTGATGGGCTTTTTATTCTGCCAGGGAAGCAGAAAGGGCTTTCTTTCCCTCTAAGACAGGGTATTTCTGTCATAGCCTTGCTGTTCTGGAAACTGTTCTGTAGACCAGGCTGGCCTTGAACTTATAGAGATCTACCCCTCAACTGGTGGGATTAAAGGCATGTGTCACCACCACCAATCCAGAAAGGGTTTTGAGTCTTGGGGAAGCCCTGTGATGATGCTGGGGTCACAAGACCTACAGTGTCTCCTGGTGGCACTGTGTCTGGTCTTGCCCACATCTCCTTGGAGACTTTGCTTGATCATCTTACATGTCTGAGTCTTTGACTCTTTCTCTGATTCTCAGAGAGGCTTGTTGACCAATTTGTCACCTCTTAAGACAATAGCAATAAAGAGAGAAGTTTCTCAAATGGGTTGCCTTGCTCTCCCTTCCTCTGCCCAAGAATGACTCTCATGTTCCAATTCTCCATAAGGCCTTGGCCCTAAGAGTCTCATACATCATGACTGGTGATATGCAGTCCAACACACCTGAAATCCTGCTTCCAAAAACTAAGTCTAGAGAATAGAGAAATTGCTCAGTAGTTAAGAGTGTAAACTGCTACTGTTCTTGCAAAGGACCTGTGTTCAGTTTCCTTCACCCACATTGGGTGCCTCACAGTGGCTTGTAACTCCAGCTCCAGAGAAACCAATGCCCTCTTCTGCCTTCTGCCAGCACTTGCAACATGTACACATACCCACTTTCATGTACACATTATTTCTAATGTAGTAAAAATAAGTCCCTCTCTTTAACTATTTTTTTTTTTTTACTTCTTGAGATTGTAATACAATTAGAACATTTCTTCCTTCCAACTTTCCTATATACTCCTCCATGCTCTCTTTCAGATTCATGGGCTATTTTTGCATGTACATATGTTTATGTACACGTATAGACACATATACATTACTAAATATAGCATGCTCAGTCTGAATAATGCTACTTGTACGTATGATGTAGGCCTGACCATTTGGTATTGGACAACCAATTGGTATGCTCTTCCCTGGGGAAGGCTATCTCTTTCACTTCCAGCATTCCTTGGGACTGATACTCATGGCCTTCCCCCTGTGTACTTTGGTATGCCTATTGGTGTCCTCCTTGTTCAGCTCATGTTTGGGCAGCCATGTTGGTGAGACTTTATGGGTATAGCTTCTTGCATTCCTTGGGGACACAGTCTCACAGTAAACTTATTAAATCTCTTTTTAAAACACTGCTTTTATCTCCTATGCCCAACTCCAACTGTCTCATGGTGGTGAGGAACAGACTCTCCCTTCCCAGACTGTTGTAGACTGTGTGAGCTCCTTCACTCTTCAGTGATCCCCAGTTGGACTTCCCCTACAAGGAGCACTCAGTATGGTCTTTTCTGTGTCCGTGCTCCTGCGACTGGCTTCCTTCATTAATGTAGGCGATAGTAGTCTGTTCAACTCTTGGTGAGCACCTCCCATTGCGCTTACCTCCTTTCCTTTCCCATTTGCAGGAGTCCTTGCTTCTGTTCCGTTTGAGGTAAGGAGGTGACTTTGCATGGTCTTCTGGCTTTGGGGAGAGAACCACATGTGGGCAAAGACTTCAGCTTGTGTTTTCTGGAAACCTTCATTGTGCGTTTCCTGAAGATGGACTTAGTCTTCATCCCTTTCTCTATCAACCTACTTGATTTTCACATTGACACTGTGAAGTCCACGTACCCATCATGCTCATCTTGCAGATATGAAAACTGAGGTGTTAAGTGTCCTCTTCAAGGTCACCGACTTGGGGCTATCTCCAGCTCACACCCCTAGAACAGTAGGACAGTAAGCCTCCAAAGAGTTACAGCCAAAAAGGACTGCCTCAGTCTATGTCTCTCTATGTCCTGCAGGAGGCAGATGAAATGCAGGGACAGCTCCATCCCTAAGATGAGGAGGTACTCTATTGCCAAGAAGCAGGTGACAGAGAGGTTACACTCTGGGCTCCGCTTACCTTCTCTGATCTACTTGAATTGTTCCCCTCCCTGGGGCTGCCAGCATGTCCAGGAAGAGATTTACATTGCCCACCTCAGAGAAAGTCACTGCAGAAAGACAAAGTGAGTAATTAAAGGGGGAAGAATGGAGCCTCCTGAGTTTGACTGTCAGATAAAGGCTTAATAACACTCACATAGCCCAGTGCTGCTTGTTGCAAAGCTGGTCTCGGTTATTTCCCACTCGCCATATCTAGCCCTCTGTGAAGAACCCAGGTACCACAGGTTCTGAGAGGCAAGTATGAGTTTCAAGGCTGCCCATCTTTCTTTTCTCTTCCTTTCTGAAAAGCATGGGCTTTGAGAAATAGTGGGGGTACTCAGTCAATTAGGCTGCAGCACAGTCATTGATCTTTGGGATGCTAAGGTTAGAACAACAATTACCCAGCCTGTAATCCGTCTCTACCTTGCTCTCTAGAGCTGCTGCAATTACTAGAGGTTGTCAATGCCTGCTTTGTTCCTCCAGTGTCTTTCCCTCCTGCTGTTTCCCTTTCCTATCTGTCGCTGTCTTTGTCTTCTTCAGTCTCATTATTTTCCTGACCTCCATTCTTTCCTTCTCTTTCCTCTTCATCTAGGGAGTAATGAGCCCACTTGGTCACTTTCAAGGCTCTTCCGTGCCTTGTTGTGGATTGTCTGCTCAGAGAGGCGATACCACCATGCAGAGGAAAGCTTTGTGAACCAGACTGGCATGAACTCAAATCCTGGTTGTTGGTTTGTTTTCCATGATGACCTTTGGTTTCCTCCTCTGTGAATGGACTGGATCAGCATGTGACTGTATGTGGTACTGGCTAGTAGCAAGGGACTTACTGGATGATAATGTATATTATCACTGTTATTTGTTATTCTCTGTAGAAAAGGGGTTTCTGTAGAAGTAGTCAGAGCCCCATTAGGCCTTAACTATAGGAATAACTATTGCTTTATAAGGCTCTGCCTTCTCTCAGCCCGAGTCAATAATGTGCAGCCCCATTGGCTATTAGGAGCTCTGTCCTTAAAGCAAGACAACAAAACAGTGGTCTAGCACAGGCAAGAGTGCAGTTGCCCAGCTGAAGTAATTCTGGAAGAGTCTCCCATAAATAGCTCTGAAGGCTCAGGCTTTTCTGAACAATTCTCTGTGTGCACTCTGACCATCTACCTCTTCCAAGTTTCTTAATGGGGTTGGAGGTCAATTGAGCCAGTGAGTGGGATGGTAAATGTGACTACTTATGGCTCGTGGCATAGATACACAACTGTCTTCATGCAGCAGATCTGAAGAAGTGATGCAGTGTGGCTCAGTGGGCATGGCTCTTCGTCATCCTCATGCACGTCGTTCCTCATCTGAGCAGTTAGTTGTTAGGGTGGAGGAGCTGAGCACAGCTCTCAGAGGTCTCATGGTGAGCTGGATGCTTGGCATGGATAGCTGCTCGGTAGGAAGCAACTCAGCTTAGAGAAACTGGGTGTCTGTGGCAGATGACAAACATAATATGAGAGGCAGCATAGCTCTGAGGTCGAATGTAAGGAAGGAGCATGTCTTTATCTGGGTCCATGTCTCTGGTATATGTATTGGCTTTTACTTTGGGCAAATTAATTAATTTCCATGTATCCTCATTTTCTCATCTTTAAAATGGGACTTGAAATATTAGTACCTACTTCATTAATCTGTTCCATGGGTGAAGATAGTGAATAGATATAAAGTATTAGAACCATCACCATCCAGGTAAATCTTTAGCTCAGTTTGGTACTATCATTGTATGCGCATCTTACAATACATCTGCTTTAATGCCCCCTTATTGAAGCCATTGCATTTCCTTGGGTTCTCTGGCTATATTTGATTGGATCGAGGGAGGGCAACAGTTTTTGTGTTGAACTGATTAAATTTCTAGTTATTTCAGAATTAAATAAAGGTGTGTATAAACATGTGTGAGGGAGAGATGAGAGGAGAGACTGAGTTATGAATATTGGACAGAAGATCTACAGGGAAAACATCTTTCTTTTCATTTCTGCTTGGGTGGACTAGAGGATCTGGGCAAGAAATAAAGATGGGCAAAGAGAGACCAGAGACAGAGTCAGTGATGGGGGTAAGATAAGAGAGACCGAAGAGCATGAAGGCAAGGAAACACAAGTGGGATGCAGGGATGGCAGCTTGGTAGTTTCTGGTTCCAGTGTGTTTTGGTAACCCAGCTGCATTTTGGGCAGGTATTCTATGTCATTACAATAAATCTTCCTGAACTTGTGTTGCTATAACAAACATTCTCAAACCACGGTGGTCTGATACTCCACAGGTTCTGTTGTTCTGTGCTCAGCCTGCATGCCTAGAAGTGGGTTCTGCCTTAGTCCCACCTTTCACAGAGGATGCCTTTATTTTAACTTTAGCTGAAGACATGAATATGAAAAATTATGCACTGGTTGTCAACTCCCCTTCTGGAAGTGACAGAGATTGCTTCTTATAATTTCAGTGAGCCAAAAAATTCACATGACCACATGCATCTTTCAAAGGGCTGGGATCTTCACAGTTACCAATTGTAAACAAGGCAAAACCAGAATATTTTTGAACAACCACTTTTCCTCTCATCCTACTTTGAATTGATTAGATTAAATTAGCTAATGAAAGTGCCAGCTAATACAAATGGTTGGAAAAGAAAGCCTTAGTTTCCTAGATGACTAAGTGAAAGGTTTTATGGGCTGAGCTGTCAGTGCTTTTGAACCAGAAGAAGGAACAGAAGAAAAGAATAAAAGGGTGGATGGTTTTGGAAGCTGAGTCAAGGATATGGTATTGAGTTTGGCTTGGTGAGGGGAATCTTTTTCCTGGCACTTTCTTGGTTCAGTCTTTCAAATGTTAATAAAAGTACACATGAGAGGGCCAGAGAGATTTCTCAGTGCTTGCTGCTTTTGCAAGAAGACCCAAGTTCAATTCCCAGTACCCACATGACAGCTGATAACTTCAGTTCTAGGTGATCCAACAATATTGTCAAACACATGAGCACACACACACACACACACACACACACACACACACACACACACACACACACACACCTTTGAAAAAGTACATAGGACCAGATACCATAAAAAGTGGAGTGTGCATTCCTGTTTGTTAGGGGCAAAGTAAGTCTATGCATGGCTGGCATCTAGCAGAAAATGTAGTATTGACTAGATGTTTGGGAAAAATCAGCTGCCTTCCTTTTCTCTTTATACTGCAGCTTTGTCTCTTCAGTTCTATAGAAAAGTTTTCTCCTTATTTTTTTCTGGAGAATCTCAACATTGCTTGCTCCACAGGCCAGGAGTTATATTTACTTTTGCTTTTGGTTTCTTCATGCCTAGAATAGTTCTTGGGACAAATAAATGTTGAACAAAAATTTGTGAAGAAAGTGAACTGGTGAGTTTAATATTAGAAAGAGGAGAAGTGAGGCTCCTTTCAGTTTTACTCCTGTGACCAGGTAGGTGTCTACTACTTTCTCCGCCATTGTTGGTATGAAGGAAGAGGAGGATGAAGAGGTGTTTGGCTGGCTATTATGCTGGCCCAGCCATGGGGGTCTGCACAGCTCACAAGCGCATGCGCACTGTGCCTTGGCTTCACCGTGGGTGTTATGTCCCACCTGGTCATTCCCTGGAGTCAGGCTCATGATTTATGACCATTTCTACCCTTGTCTGGAATCACCTGTTTGCCCAGAATGAATGCCATGTCCTATGTGATGGTATCATGGCCTCCTGGGCACGGACTCTTGGAGGGCACAGACCCTTCACAGTTTTTCATTCACAGACCAGGAGCATTAGAGACTTCTCCCTGGTTCCTCATCACTAGAGAAGCATTTTCTCAATTGTCGAGCAATAGCTTTCATTCTGAGTGTACACAACACAGAAGAAGACTTCCTTCTCTTCCTTCTTCATAAGCAGCTGCAGGCTCCTGAGGCCTCAGGTTGCTCTGACCACTCTTACTGGACCACTTGGGCTCTTCGTGACATCCCTGGCATCTTCACTTCCACATCGCATCGCACTTCCTTTCTTTACAGTCCCATCAGCATCCCTTGGCCACAAGGGCCAATCCATGCTGGTGACTTCTCCATGGCCCAGCACCTTCTTAGCTCCAGGTTCCAAGGGCAAGCTGGACACCTCTACCTGGAGGTCCTGTAGGTACCTGTTTACATTTACCATGATCATACTTCTTTTTAGATAACCCTATAAACCTCTGTGCTGTCTCAGTGTTTGGCAACTCCAATCACCCAGTCACAAGGGCCAAAGCCCAGCTTGTCAGCTCTGACCATAATGTTTCCTCTTTCCTTACTCTGTCACCCTCTGTCATCCTCCTCTTGGTTGTACAGAGATGTGGCTGCAGCATTCTGTCACCCAGGAGTCTAGGAATACAGTATTCCTCACCTGAGTGTCCCGGCTCCAGGCCATTGCCAACTTCACATACAATGCTCTAGAACCCCAGGCTCCAAGTTCTGCCTTCTCACATGTCTCTCCTTCATAGTAACACAGTGAATTTTCTAGACTTCAGTTTCCATGTTACCTTGTTCGTAGTTAAAGTTTCTTTTATGGCTTCTGTAGAGTGAGTCCAGCTTGCTTAACCTGGTGTGACCCAGCTCTCAGGATTGTCACAGCCCTGTTCTTAGATCTCTTTTCTATAAGCAGCCCTAATTGGGTTGCTGTGATGACTGGCTGAGCCAGTCCTTGTCATAGGTGACACGGGGTATTGGAATGTCTGACATATAGAAGCTGATCAATAATACCTTGTCTGAATTCTTCTTGACTGGGGTGATCACAGACACTGGGGTAGATTTCTCTTTGGTAAGCTAAGATTGGAGTGTTTCTACCTGTTTTCCCTTTGCTCAGGCAAGAAATGATCACTGCCCTCCAATCTCATCTTGGCTATGACACAACTAATGAGGGCAGTGCATTTGAAACTGCGTTGGCTCCCTGGTGGCTGGTGCTCTAAGTGCCTAGCCTACTACTGAGCAAAGTATGCTTCTCTCTCTCTCTCTCTCTCTCTCTCTCTCTCTCTCTCTCTCTCTCTCTCTCTCTCTCTGTCTATCTCTATCTCTATCTCTCTGTTCTTTCTCCTAGAACCCCGGGCCCGAGGTTGAGATGCCTGCAGAAATGGGAATGAATTCCTACACTGTTGGCTCTCAGGCTACACCAGCCATTCCTCATGTCTGCATTGATGACTTTTCAATGGAGATTTGGCCATCGGGCTTAATGAAACATGTGTGTGCAGCCATCAGAAAGTGAGGGGGCTTAGGCCTGGCTTTAGCTCTTGCTGCTGCATGTCCAGTACAGGTTATCTTTCTGTGTCTCAGTTTCCTCAACCCTGAAACGGGCATAGTGTTCTGTTTCTCATTGGACTCATAGAAAGATCACAGTAAAAATGTATCGCCCGGCATTGTTTTTAAATGAACACAGCACTTATTGATGTTAGGTGTGCCGTGGTGAAAGCATTCTGCTTGCAGCAGAGGCCCCTTTCCACTCACTGTGGACCAGGGTTTGTTGCGTCGAGAAGACTTGGTTTTAAAATAGGGCTAATTTCCTTGCACATCTCACTGGATTGCTGTGTGCGTGTTCTTCATAAAACCGTCAAGTCACAGTGATAATTACTGTTCTCCAGGCTAATAATGCTGCATAAACTCATTCGTCTTTAGTAAACTGTAACTGTGAATACATTATTCTCAGATGCCTGTGACCCATTTAGAAGCCTTGGGCAAATTAAATAATCTCTTTGTTTCTTTAGGTGTGACATTAAAAGGGTGAGCTTGGTAGACATTTAAATCAACCTAGGGACATGACAAGAGCGCAATAGAGAGTGGCACCAAGTACTGAGTAATGCACACCATGTAAGTGAATGAATAAATGAGTGAGTGAATGAATGAATGAATGGAGAAAATGATTTCAAGGGGTGGTTATAAAGTGTGTGTGGGATGTGAAAGTACATTATAATGCTATAGAGCTTTGCCCATGTAAGGAATATTATTACATGCTACAATAGCATGTGACCAACTTTCCTCAGCCTCCTCCCTCCGGAAGCACCTCCTTCGGAATGGCTGTGTGCTCTGACGAAGCACACATGGTCTGGCTACACTGAGCCCTTGGGGACAGAGGCCACTGTTGATCCAGAAGCCTGAGGGTGGCCTGGGTGCGCCGAGAAAAACTGGCAGCAGCAGATGTGTGAGAAGTGCCTTTGTTCTCTCTCTAGTTCCATTCATTCTCACGCTGTCAAATATTGACCCGCAAATTGTGGGTCCCTAGTACTTGTCATCAAAAAAAAAAAAAAAAAAAAAAAAACTTTCATTGGAGTTTTTGAAGGTTCCAGAGGTTGTTGCATATTTTCTTCTAGGCTTTGATTGTCCCTGACAAGTAGTGAATTGAATATATTTGTTGAAATGAAGGTGAATTAAGGAAAGAAAATTCCCCAGCATAGATCTTGTAAGTACCCCTGTAAGATCCTCCTGTCTTTCACACTGTAGGAAGAGGGACCTGGAGGCACTTCCACAACTGCCTTGTTTCCTCTGCCACACCCTGGGAAGAAGTCTGTGTTTGCACCTCTCCAGATGATACCCTGGCTGGCAACCAAGCATTTCACTTGCCTTCAGAGAGCTCTGTCATAAGCCACTGTCATCTTGCAGCGAATGGTACCTCCATAGTCCTATCTCTGCCCTTTGGAAACGGAACCACATCCCTCTCCCAGGTTTCCAGTTTCAAATGCTTGATAATTGTGCTCTGTTCCTCTTGGGTTCTTTTCCTTAGGCTATGTCTATCTTTAAATAACCACTGCTAAGTTCTTGTGTGTGAAAACAATACACGGTGCAGGTGAGCTAAAGGACATGCCCTATGAGCCATCTCCAACCTTTTGAGCTTGTTTTAAGAGCAACATTGTCATCTACAAGATGCACAGTCAAGAACTGTACACGGAGGTTATGAAAGAGAGATCACAAAACGGTGTTGTCTTAAGTGAGTTTATGATTTTATGGTAGTGGGTACCCACAGCTATCCCGGGCTTCCTGTTACTTGTAGGTCACAGGCTGGATGGATGAACTGGTTGGTGTGCAGAGGGATAAGACAGTGCACCCTGCTAGTGGCTGCAGAGACGGGATGTGCTGGCTTCTTGCTCTGCACTCTTAACCTCTCGACTTACACTCTTTGCTTTGGGGGAATGGCACTGACAATGTAGGTAGAGGGCGTAGTGCCAGTTGCTGGTGGGCTGCTTGCTGCTGGGCTTCTGGCTGGTGTTTCAGACATGTTAGTTCTGGTCTGCACCGAGATCTTGCTGCTTGTAGAACAGAATCCTGAAGTAATCAGGAAACATTCTCCTTTCCCCTGTCTTGTGTGCCTGTCTTCACTAGTGGAGCTCATTTGTTCTCGCATTGCTCTATAGAGGATCCCTTCAGCTATGGGAAAGCCTACCCAGATGGCCCTGTGCGGAGCAGGGGAGACAGATATAAGGATGAAGCCGGCGTTCCTATGGTCATCATTACATAGGCTTCGGGAGGAAAACAGTCACAGCATCTCTAGTTGCACAGCTTGACGTAATTTACATTGTGAACTTTATCACTAAGAAGCTGACGTTATATTTAATGCAAGATTTGTGGGAGAAGAGAATTATCCCAAGTGGACAGGAGAGGAGAGGACACTTCCAGGAAAGGGGAGAGGATGAGCCAAAGCCTTGTGGTGGTGATGTCTAGGCATAAGGCGTGGCAGCTGCAGGGTGGAGCCAAGAGGGCAGGCCAGAGAGCCAGACCCCGTAGAGCAGGCAGCCCAGTTGAGGAGTTTGTTCTGTAAAATGAGGGCTCTGTGGGGCTTTGGAGAGGAGAATGACACTGTTCAGTTCTGTTTGAAGAGCACTCTGCCTGCAGAGTGGGAAACAGACAGGTGGAAAACGAGTGATCAGGAGCTCAGCGGGTATCTGTGGAGCAGTTCATGCGCCTGCAGTGGGGCGCCACATGTAGGAACACTGCCAGGATCACACCTGGCTACACTGCAGTGCAGTAGTCATGTTGCCACCTGGCAAGCTGGGTGCCAAGGGCTGTGGCCTTACTTCTCACCAATTATGCAATCTTGGCCAGGTCACTCAATCTCTCTCTGTCCTGTCTCATATGTAACATAATATAGGCAAAACACTTAGAACAGGCTTTGGCACATACTAAGTGTGATTTTGCAGCTGGGGTGTGTGTGTGTGTGTGTGTGTGTGTGTGTGTGTGTGTGTGTGTGTGTGTGTGTGTGTGTGTGCGCGCGCGTGTGTGCGCGCGCGTTATGTAGACCTACCTCTGCTCCCTCTCTTATTTTTTGAGACAGAATCCTTCACAGAAACTGGAACTTATGAGGTTGACTGGACTTGGTGAGCAAGCACTCTCCAATTCGTTTTTGTTGTTGTTGTTGATTTTTGTTTGTTTGTTTTGTTTTTTGTTTTTGTTTTTTCCTGTCTCTGCAGTGCTGGGATTATAGACATGTGGGCCATGCCGGGCTTTTTATATGATTATGGAGATAAAAACTTTACCAAATGGGTCATCTTCCCAGCCCTATTTCTATTATACTTACTTATCATTATGTATGTATGTGCATATTGGGGGTGGGGAGAACTGCTTCAGTAAAGATGCGGAGGTCAGCGGACAACTCTTATGGACTCTCCCCTTTGACCTTTACATGGGTTCTAGATCTTAAACTCAGGTCATTAGTCTTGATTTACAACTTTACCTGCTGATCCATCTTACTGACCCTAATATATAAAAAATATTATATATAATTATATAGTATATAATTTATACCTATATGGGTATATATCATGTTAATTATAATTATAAGAATATAATTACAAAATAATAACTGTAATGTTAATATTATATTATTATATATTGTATATAATATTAATACCACAAAAATATTATATGTTATAATACAATCATATATATCTATATAATATACATATACATATATACTTATGTGTGGTATATTTTGTGCATGCATTTTCACATGTATGGACAGACATGTTTCTGGATGTGTATGCATATACATGAACACGAAGCCCCAAATTTGGTGGTTCATATCTTCCTGGATCAACCTCCACTTTACTTATTGAGGCAGTGTCTTTCTGAACCTAAAACTGGACTCTTGAGGCTGCTGTGGCTAGCTGGCTTGCCCTGGGCATTCTGCACCTCTGCCTTCTGAGTCCTGGGGTTAGAGGCAGCAAGCACACCTGCCTTCCTATGGGTTCTGGGTGTCTAAACGCTGCTCCTTGTGACGGGGGTGGGGGTGGGGGGAGAGAGCTGATCCCACTTCCCTGCTAAGATTTCACAGAGAGAGAGTGTCCAGGTGGGTAGGGTCTATCTCCTGCTGTCAACTCCAGCTTCCTTCCTCTCCCCAGGGGTACACTCCAGGCACAGATCACATGCTGAAAACCTGTCCTGCTCACCGCTCTGACTGCTTATTACTGGAGTAGGTGTCCAGGGAGCCCAGCAGCCTGCAGCCATGCCCGCTGCTGTTTACTCCCAGCTGGACAACCACTGGTTCCGCCTCCTATCAGCCTGCCTGTCCATTTTCCTCCTAGAACACATCATTCTGCTATTGACTATATTTTATTGCTTGTTTCCGTTCACTCCCAGATTTCTTTACTCCGTGTAAAGATCTTTTTCTTTTCAGATTCTATTTTGGCCAGCTTTTTGTGATGCAATTATATAGCATGGTGACTTCAGTTAATGCTACTCTGCTATATGCTTGACATTTGCTAAAATAATATGATTTTCTCTGTTTTAAAAGGTTGTCATGTTGTCAGATTTGGGGGGAGGCATATTTATGCAGCATGCTGACTACATTGCACACCTAGAGTCCTGTCAGCCTTGAAGGCACTCAGCACACTCAATTGAGTGAGTATCATGTAATAGATTGGCTAAGCTCCCCTGGCTTTAGAGCCTAAATATCCAGAGCTTAAGTCCTGGTTGCAGATGACACTTCCTAACCAATGATCTTGGATAAACTTTCAAGTTCTGGGCCTACCAGGGTCTTGCCTAAGGCATCTCTAGCACGGAGAAGGCACTTGGTAAATCCTAGCACCTTATTTAGAGTAAGCATTTGCGGCACATACTTCTTGTTATCAGTTGCTCTGGCTCCGTGTATCTTAGAACTTTAGAAGGCTAGTTCACATTCTAGCCTTCAAGTCCCTTATAGAGCCAGGCGTGGTGCTGAGCAGAAGGGAGGTACAAATTGGAACCCAATTGGCTGATGGGAAGTTTGTCCTTCTCAGCTCTGTAGGGCAGGAAGTGGCTTGCCTGCCTTCTGATAATTCCACCGTGCCTAACCCAGCATGGGCCATAGAAGCACACACTCTGCATGGCACATTAAAGAGGGTGTTTGACAAGGATGAGTTTCAGTCTTGTCAGGATGCTGAAATGTGGTCTCCATGGCGACCTCCGGCCCAGCAATTTGAGGAAGGTGCTTCCAGACCCCATAGCTGGCACACTGAAACCTCCAAACGTGTGCCATATTTTTGCACATTCCTTAGACAGATTGTGGGCTGTGTGTTCGTTAATTAAGATGAAAGTTAATTGGTCCCAGCAAATAGCTTGCACATCAGCTTGCAAATTGTGTACCCAAGGAGGCCCTGTGTTCTTTCTTTCCCATCTTGGGTCTCTGTAGCTTAGTCCTTGGCTCCTGACTGTTTCCAAAACCCTTAAGTGCCCATCTTTCTCTAATAGTTGAAAATTAAAGAGAAAGTAGGGTTTGAAATGGAATTTCCTTGGCTTATTGTAAGTCTGTTCATGCTTGGGGATTGGGGGTAGAAAAATAAGCTCTCCATATGTATGTTAATACATTGTAACTTTAAACAATGGCGTTGCATGTGTGGTTTCATCTATCCCTCACTTCCTGACTGAGAAAGAGGTTTTCTTGGTAGAAGTATGCAGGACATAGGTGACAGAGGTCCAGTCTTGCCTTTACCTCTTCCAAGCTGTGGAATTGACAACTTGCATGGACTTTCCATTGGGTACATTCCCAATGTAAACATTGAGCTGACCCAGTACCTACCTCAGGACTGCACTGTGGGTAAAATGAGGACCAGAAGGGAAGTGTCCTCAGCGGGGTTTCTGTGTTGGTTGTTGCTGTCAGTGTTCTCTGTCTGAGAAGACTGTCTTGCACTCTGCCGTCAGAACCTAGCTTATGGTGATCCCAGGCTTAGGGACAGCTACATGTATGAATGGGTGTGGTGATTTGAATGAAAATGGCCCCATAGACTCCTATATTTAAAAGCTTGGTCCCAAGTTGGTAGTGCTGTTTGGGGAGGATTAGGAGGTGTGGTCTTGTTGGAGGAGGTGTATCATTAGGAGTGGGCTTAGAGGTTTAAAAATGCCTAATGCATTCATTCTCAGTTAGCACTGGCTGCCTCATGCTTGTGAAACAAGATGGAGGCTCCCAACTATAGCTCCAGCACCATCCCTGTCTGCCTGTTGCAATGCTTCCAACTGTGATGATCACGGACTCTAAGCCTCTGAAACTGTAAGCCCCAAATAAGCTCTTTCTATAGGCTTCCATAGTCATGGTGTCTGCATAGCAATAGAAATGTAACTAAGACAATGAATCAATGAGTTGACCAATAAACAAAAAGAGTTGGGTTCTTTTTATGTCACTTTGTGACATACCTTGCTTATCCAGACCCAAGTGCAAGATCTTCTGGGCCTCCTCGGTGAAGGAGAACATCGTGCATGATAGCATTATGATGAGTCATACACGGCTAAGAGACTTTCAAAAAGGCCCTTGTGTGTCTAGATAGACCTACCTGAGTATGGGGGAGGGGGAGCTTGGATTCTAGTGCAATGGTCATTATCTTCATCCTGTATACAACAAGAGTAGAGAATGTGACCTAGGCATGTTTCTTTATGCTTAACTATGTGTCTGTGGACATTGTTGAGCAGTTAAGGGGAATGATAAAAACTGGGCACATTAAAGAAAAATATGGGGTTGTACAGAAAGAGGGAAGCTAAAGGCTACAGGAATTATGGAGGGCTAAGCTTCCAGAATGTGCACCATATCCCAACTATAGCACCTATCTCATTTAAGTCTCACACAGCTCATGGGGTATCATAGACCCTGATAAAGTTACATCATCCTACTCACTGAGGAGGAAATAACCTTGGGCAATGTTATGGGCTGACTTGTGTCTCCTCCCCACCCTCCAAATGTGTCCTAAACTCTAGAACCTCATAATGTTATCTTCTTTAGGAAGAGTTACATATAGTAGTCAGAAGATGCCATTAGGCTAAGCTCTAATCTAATATGGCCAGTATCTGTGAAGAGGGGGGACATTTGAGAACATTTAGAATTGTCATATAAAGTCAGGGATCAGGATGATGGTCCAGATGCATGGATCACCACTGCTACCCAGCAATACCCAAAGTCATGGCAGAGCTTGGAATATAAGGACACGTTCACAACCTCTAGAAGGAACTAACCCTGCTTTCATCTAACTGTGGCAAAAAATGCCATTGATCAAAGCCACTTGGTTGGTGGCCTTCTGTTATGGCAACCTTAGGAAACTGATGGTTAGGTCTTCGATTGCGGTTGCAAGGCTAGTAACTCAGACACATGGCTCTTTTGCTCCAAGGCCTGTGGATTTGGCATAGCACCCACTCTCTCCAGTCTATGTTTGTGAAGGAATAGGAGACCAGGGACAGGGTTTTCAAGCCCATCACAGACCTGGGTTTCCTACTACCGCTTTCTTTTTCTCTCTTCTCTTTCATTTAAAGAAGTGGACCACAGAGGATCAATAGTCCTTTTCCATGCTGTTCCCTCTTGCTGGCAAGACTGGAGGAAGTGGTGGGGAGGCAGACAGCCCAGGGTTTGGCTGGCTTTCCTAAAACAGTGGCTTCCCACAGTTAGAATGTGCTATGCCCCTGCCAAGGAACCAGATGCCCCATGTCAGAATGCAGTGTCACGGTTGGAGGCTGAGTTAGCAAAGGTAAGCAGGGAAGCTCCTGCTACTAATGTGTCATTTGACTCTGAGCCCAAGGCTCCTAGCCCATGGGCTGAGAACAGGCAGTAAAGACAGGAATCAGTGTGCACTGGATCATATAACCCAAGGCATACTCTCTGCTGGGAGTCCACTTAGTGGGCTCTCAGCTGTAAGACACCACGAGCTCCTCTGCGGACTGAAGGAAATCGAGGGAATGACCCTAAGAAGGAAATTCTGTCTCAAGGATCTACTTTTACTTGCTCTATGCTCCTGTTTGTGGCCCTTGAGTGAGGCGACATCAGCCAGCCCCACTCTTGACTCAGGTGAAGAAACAGTTTCAGGAAGATGAAGCCAGCATTTCAAGTTTAAACAGCAAAGAGATGGCGAACCAGGGTTAAAGGGTGGCTCTGCCTATGCCAGTCTCTATGCTTGCTTCCTTCACCACAGACCAGTAGCCATGGTGCAGCACCTTCTGCCTTTTCTATTTGCTCCTTCCTTTGGACTAGAGGGCGAGTCTTGATCATTCAGTGGCCCAGTCCCTCCATCAAGAAAAGGATGTTGTTCCTTGATTCAGACCCAACTGACTTTAGCATCTCCCTTGCCCTTCTTCCTCCTGTACTACTGCCCCTGGTCAGCACAGAACCCAGGTTTCTCTTGCTGTTCTTCAGCCCAGGAAGTCCTTCTGCCAGTCTTCAGCTCTGCGACAATGCTATAAGACAGAGATCATCGGTGTATGTGCTGAAACCAGGCTACCTTAGTATAGATCCATTCTCAGCCTCTTCCCAACTGAGTGACCTTAGGGAAATTGCTTTTCTTCACTAGGACTTTACTGGTGATGCAGATGATGGATGCTTTCTGCCCTTAGGCTACTGGTTATATTAAAATGATCAGCAAACAAGGTGCTCTGTCTTGTGCACTGGTCCTTGGGTTTCTCTTGCTTGTCTCCCCCTTTGGACCACGTGCTCCCTAAAGTGGAAGACTATGTCTTCTGTGCCTTGGGGGCCTCGGGTGTTCCTAACACAGGGCCTGGTGACTGCCTGATACATGTTGGATAGACGGTTTATTGAAGTTCATGCATATCAGCATCAATAAAGCAAAATAATCATATTTAGAGTGACAGCATCAGGACCATGTTCTGGTAGTGGTAACGTTAAAGATGGAATATACTAGACTATTTATGCTATTAGCTATGTACCATTTTAGAATAGTTAAACGCATCCAACTGTCTCAACAACCATCTTGAGGAAGCTCCCATTATTTTCCTGGTGTCACAGATGAAACACACATTGCACATGGAATTTCAGTGACTCTCCTACTGCTGTTCAGCTTGGATATAGCACAGTGGGTCACCCAAGCTGTGTGGCCCTGAATCCATGTGCATGCCTACTTCAGTGTGGTACTTCCATCACTGTAAAGGAAGTCACCAGTCCCAGAAGCAAGGGATGGAGGGAGGGGTACACTTGGTTCAGTATTGATCTTTACATCTTAAAGGAAATGAGGTAGTACAAGTGACCAGACATAACATTGTCCTATTTGAACGCAGAAAGATAGATGAGTCCCACCATTTGGGTTGTTTTCGATTGCTCAACACAGAGTATATATTAACATATGACAGTTGAGTGAGTGAATCAATGAGTAAATGAATGAATGAATGAATGAATGAGTGGATGGATGGATGGATAGATGGAAGGATGGATGAGGATCAAGAACTCCAGAGTTCAATAGTATGAGTGTGATGAATACTCAGTTTTCTACTTAGATTACTTGTTTGAGGCAATTCACATCCATATGGCAGAAATATGGGCTGAGAGAAAGCCCATCATCCCATGTTGGGGCCATGCTATAGAAGAAGCCATATCTCCCACTAGGAGCATCTTTGTGACCTTGGGTAGGCCTGCACTTCTGGGGCACCAGTGGGTAGCATTGCTATGAGTGACGAAGCCCTCGGATGGTCTCACTGGTGAGCAAATATTAACACTTTGAATCAATTTTGCCTCCTTGATTACTGGAGAAACCGTTCATGGGGTTCAGAGGCTGGCAGAGAGTTATTGCACCATGCAACAGCCGAGCGTAGCATGATAGAGTGAGAGCAGGTGACATGAATGACTTTAAGGCAAAGATGGATTTTCATTTGAAAACTGAAATCATGCAGTGGGGTGTGCTGGTGGAGCTGCAAAGAATGCCTGGCAGAAGGCCAGACACAATGCAGATGGCTGACGGCTGCCTCGGCCTCTGTCTTATGTCATGGTTACCTGGAACGTGTAGAGAATCTATCTCAGAGGACTGAGTGTGGCCCAAGAGTTAGTAAGCAAGATGGTTAGGACTGAGAGGAGCATGCAGTAAGCTCTCACTGAGGGTTAGCATTTATGCAGTCTCAGTCAAGCCAAGGATCAGAGAAACTGGATCCTGCTACCCTCGCAAAGCTGACAGCACTATAGCTTAAGCTGGCAACCAGTCACAAAACTGTCCGTATTGTAAAAGGTGCCATCGGAGCAAAAACATGGGCCATTGCCCAACTTAAGGAGGGGCTTAGAAGTATCTCAGTTTGGGTTACTATTATTATTGTTACAATGAAACATCACAACGAAAGGCAAGCTAGATAGGAAAGGGTTTATTTGGCTTTTGTGTCCACACCCATAGTCCATTACTGAAGGAAATCAGGGCAGAAACTCAAACAGCACACAAACCTGGAGGCAGGCACTGATGCACAGGCCATGGAGGGGTGCTGCTTACTGGCTTGCTCACCATTTCTTGTTCAGCCTGCTTTCTTACAAAACCCAGGACCACCAGCCCAAGGACAGCACCACCCACCTGAGAAAATGCTCTTTATGCTTGCCTACAGCTCAGTTTCTTATGGAAGCATTTTCTTGAGGTTCCCTCCTCTTAGATAACTTTGGTTTGTGTCAAGTTGGCATACAACTATCCAGCCCAAGAGAATATCATAAATAAAGGGGTATGATGAGAAAAGTAAAAGCAAGGGGTGAACCAGGGGAAGGAGTTGTTATGCTCATGGTTAATAAAAAAAAACAGTGCACTCCCAGGAACTGGAGAAAAGCTCCAGAGTGGGAACTTAAAGGACAGCCTTGTTGCAATGCGGGGCTGGTGGGTGTATCTGTTCCCAGAAGTTAAGCACCACAAATAGAAAGGCTTTAGATAACTGAGATGTATTCTCAAATGGCCCTAATGGCTAGAATAAAAAATCAATGTGCCAGCAGGGCCGGGGTCTCTCTGGGGGTGCTGGAAAAGAAAGAACACTACCTGTGTCTGGTGGGTGCCCAAAGTCCTTGATCTGTATTCCTCCTATCTTTGTCTCATCTGTATCGATGCTGTTTCTGTTTTTTTTTTTTAATTGTTATCATATCAGTCATTGCATTAGAACCCATTCTAATTCAGTAAGAACACATTTCAGTATAATTAACAACCCTATTCCCAAGTGGGGTTCCCCTCTGAGATTTTGGGTGGATATGAATCTTGAGGGAATACTATCTAATCCTGTAGAATAGAAGTAGCCACGCAGATTAGAAATTACTGAGGGTGACACATTCCAGAATCCACATCATGACAGAGTCAGTAATAACACCAGTAAGTAAAGCTTCCTGAGTGTGTGGCGTGGTGCGCCAAGGACCACGTTAAGTACTCCGAATGCATATGTGTCCCTCTGTGAAGGCAGAGTTAGAATGAGTAAGGCCAAAGGGGCAAATCAGAGCTCAGAGTTTGCAGTTTGTGTCATCAGTGAGAGACGAGTAGGAAGCAGATGGCACACATGGCTTAGGGTGATTTTGGAGGGAGGGATGAAGGCATTGATGAAGGACTGGGAACATGGTATGGGGGAATCTCGTGAGCCTGGGCAGTTGTCTGGGCATGTTACCATCCATGAACCTGAAAGATGTGAGTGAGAACACAAACCACAAAGTCACGGGAAGAGGCCTTCTCCTTCAGGAGGATGGTGGCTTTCGGCAAAATGAGGGGCAGTCACCCTAAGGCACCACACAGAAAGGGAGCCAGGGAAGTAAATCTCCTAACTCCTTTTCATTCTCTTGACATTAGCCATGCCCAATGGAAACTCATGAATACAGCCCAGGAGACCAGCCTCCCGGGGCCCCAGCTAAGTAGAAAAGATGAGGCTGGATGAGGAGAGGCAGACAGAACTTGTTGCACTGGACAATAATGAGAAGGCAGAGCCTGAGTGTCAGAGAGTTGAGTTATCAGTCTGTGATAAGAAAGGCCATAGAACCTACAATGAAGAAGGTGTGTGGTTCAACTCATTCACCTTCACCCCCCACCTAGCCATCTTTGGTACATACCTGTCTTATAGGGTCATGAATACGACTGTGTACTCCATTTTAAGTCAAAGCCTTTAAAGGCCACATGGCACTTGTAGTGAACACTTAATTGGCATGTTTGCTGTTCTTGTCACCTGCACTAACCAGCAGTTCACTCTGTGGCATCTCTCCTGAAGGCCCTTGTCACCTATTCTCATGCAATGCATTTATTTATACATGCTGCTTGTTTCCCCCCCAGGATTCCAGTATTTCCTGGTCACTGATCTAGATTACAGCAGTGAGCCAAGCATCCTCATATAGCCCTTGATTTGATGTGGAAAATAAATGATAAACAAATGAATAAACAGAGACACCTTACACCTGTCAGAAGATGCAATGGATAAAATTAAAGCTGAAAGGGAGGAAGGCAAAGGGCATGGAGGAAGACAGGGAGGAACGGTAATACAGTCCCATTGAGGAGGTATTTGAGTAAAGAGCTGAATGGAGTTCAAGAAGGGAGCGCTGTGATATCGAGGGGAGATGGTTATTGTAGAATGAAGCCCAGACGTAAGGGCACTGCGGCAGAGCATACCTGGAGCATCTGAAGAGCTGCAAGCAGCCCACAGTGGGAGCTGAGTGTGATGTGGTTGCAGACGGAACAGGAGCCAGGCTTGCAAAGACTGCGGTCTTGGAAGTTCTGTATTCTAGATGCCATACCAGCAAGTTCTATGATCCAATTTTCTCCCGTCTGCACGGTGGCCAAACCAGCAGTGCGGTGTGTGGTTTTAAGGATCCAGCAAGACGATGGGATAGGCTGCTGCTTTGAAAATCCTTAAGTATTAGGCGAGATAATGTTTGCATTGCTCAGTACTCCAGCTCCAGGCTGCCTGCTGCTGAGTACAAGAGCTGCCCATGGGTTGTGCTGGCCCATTGCTTGGCAGCGGGTTGGCGCCGCTCTTACATGACACTTCTCTTCCTCTTGCGCTTCATCCTCTCTGTGGCCTAGTGTTCCAACAGCAGCTCCCCCACTGTGCTTGTGCCCCTGACCTCCTCTGTAGAATTACACACCAGTAATTCACAGTGCCCTCTTATTATCCTATATGCAATAAAGATTTTCTGGAGGTTATAGGAAATAAATGTCTCTTTTACTGTCAACTGTGGCTCTTATTAAACTTGTCCCCCTGGTGGGGAAGTATCTTTGTGGGACAAAGTGGTTTTATGCCCCAACAGCCAATGAGCTGCTAATGGGTTTTATGTGCAGCTGTAACCAGCGGCACTGCAGGCAACCCTCTGTTCGTTGCAGTCAGGAGTCAAAGGGCTCTCACCCACTGCAAATAAAGACTTGTCGTTAATACGGTGGTCCCTCCTTGTAAACAGGAAAGCTGGTCTCCTGGTGGATCATGGAACTGGAGAGGTCTTAAGGCTTAGGTAGTGAAATCTGGAGTAATAATAAGTTGCATGAGATTGAACACTTGAAAAGAAAGTGTGGAAAGGGCTGTGTAGGTGGCATCTTCAAGCCATGAGATGCCTTTTCTCTTGCGAACATGCGGGCTGTTCTCTGATCTCTTACCAAGGGAATGGGGGCAACAAGGCAGAACTAAAATGTGTTAATTATTTTGTGCATTTTACAGGCACCATCTGATCTACCACAAACTGATAAAATTGACTAGTCTAGTCTCAACTCTACTTTCACATACCATCCAGAGCTGGCTCATAACCAAGGTATTTTGGAACATCCAGGTGGCCACACCAAGTCAAGAAGATTCAATATCTCCTCTCCAGACATGCCTCCATTGCTGAAAGAGCAAGGCAAAGTGAGACCCAGGGCCCAGGGCAGAACTGAGCAGGGCTGGGCTTTAATGAGGTTCAGCAGAGAGAGTTGTCGTGACTAGTTCCTTCCCTCTGTCTTCTCTCGACTCTTTCAAGTGTGAACACACCCACTGGAGCAGCCATGTGAAATCACAGATTAGGAGAGGGGGAGAGAGGTGAGACCCACACAGAGGAGCAGAGTGTGGCTGGCTTTGAGGGAGTCTAGGCTTTCCTTGGTATTCAGTATTGTTTTCAGACTCCAAGTGACTTCACAGAGAGTAGTACTGTGTTTATATAGAAGCCAGGTTTCTCTGCATTAACTGGGAAAAAGAAGAGGAGAATGAATCTGTGCTTACGGGTACCTCCCTGTGGAGGTCCTCACTCATACTTTCCTTAGTGTGTTTCTAAGAAATTGTAATTCCACTAGAGTGGAGCTTTGGTCTCTTTTTGTGTGTCATCGTGTTTTGGGCACCTAGAATACTATATTGCATGCACACCTTTGAGGGAGATTGACACATATCAACAGAAAGCTTGGGGTATAACATGTATTTAAAGCATATTGTTGAAACATCCTGGCTACCTCTCTGTGACAAAATTTCTGAAGAAAGCAAATTAAGGGGCAAAGAGTTGGCTTATAGTTTGAAGAATATGGTTCCTCACTGTGGGGTGGGCATGGTGGGGAGGGCATGTTGGGGAGGGCATGGTGGGGAGGGCATGGTGTGCAGGGCATGGTGGGGAGGGCATGGTGTGGAGGACATGGTGGAGAGGGCATTGTGGGGAGGGCATGGTGTGGAGGGCATGGTGGAGAGGGCATAGTGTGCAGGGCATGGTGGGGAGGGCATGGTGGGGAGGGCATAGTGTGGAGGGCATGGTGGAGAGGGCATAGTGTAGAGAGCATGGTGGGGAGGGCATTGTGGTAGGATATTGTTTTGCTGGTTACTTTTCATCCACAGTGAGGAAGTAGAGAAAGATGAATACCAATATGGACACTTTTTCCTGTGTTCTTTGTGCACCATGAGTGGCCCTTGTCCATGGGATGAGGCCACTCATGCTTAAGAGGAGTCTTCCCCTCCTAGGTTAAACCTCTCTAGAAACTCACTCATGGGGCTGGAGAGATGGCTCAGTGGTTAAGAGTGCTGCTTGCTCTTCCAGAGGTCCCGAGTTCAATTCCCAGCAACCACATGGTGGTTCACAAGCATCTGTAATGTGATCTGATGCCCTCTTCTGGCCTGCAGGTGTACATGCAAGCAGAGCACTGTATACATAATAATAAATAAATAAATCTTTAGAAACTCACCCACAGATATGCCAATGTGTGTTTCCTAAATGACTCTAAATCCAGTCAAACTGACCATGAATATTAACTAGCACCATAACTAATGCTCATTTTATTTCCTGCAAAGCAGGAGTGACTTTACCTACTTGGTGAATCCAGTTAATATGGCAATTCCAATCTAACTGTAAAATATGGTTTTCTACTACTCCAACATGTGTTGTCCCAGCTAAGTCAATGCCACTCCCCATCACATTGCTTGGGAGCAGTTTGCATCGAATCAGAACACGCTGGGCACGACCAGTCCTTATGACGTCTTGGACACCCTGAGGAGCCTTTTGGTGTGTCATTGTCGCTGGAAAGCAGTGTGAAGACAATGCAGGCTATTCATGTTTCCTTTCTTCTGGGTTCCAGACAAATAGTTGTTGTCTGAATTTTCATCTCCAGCTGAGATGGCCTAGTTAATTCCTGGCCAGAAGCCTAGTCATAGAGAGAGTCTATGCTTCCTTTTATTCCCCTGCTGTGGTGTACAATGTAATCACCTTTAGTAATAAACGAGGGGCTTTTTAACTAGGCAACTAGTGGATGAAGTGTCAGGAGTTTTAAAAAACTAAATTAGAAATTACCATTTGTGTTTCAGGCATAGATAGCAGAGTAAATGGGCAGCTTTACTGATAACAGCAGGACATCCCTGCCTGTGGCACATGGCACCCACCTTACACATTTTAGAAGAAGCCTCCTATTTGCTCATCAAACTTAAGGCAGCAGCCATAGTGAAGGCCCACTTCTCAGAAGTGGGACTTCATATGGTGCTAGTGCTGGGGACATATTAGATTAAGAAAAATATGTTATTATCCTTAATTGTAAGGAGAATGCAAAACAAAACAAAATAAAGCAAAGCAAAGCTTTGCAGTTAGATTGATGGAGCTAGACAAAGAGGCACTCAACTTGGACCCGGTCTCCGTACCTCACAGTCAGCTTCTCCACAGCTAGAGTGGCTGTTCGGAATACGCTGGCTTAATTCATTCCATCATTTGCCTTTTCCTTACATAAATGTGACTTCAGTTTCAAATGACACAGCTGGCTCTCATTTGTGCTGATTCATACAGTCCATAGGATGGCAAAATGAGATTATTTTCCAGAATGACTGAAATTTGAATGTCATGTTTGGCCTGTAAAAGTCTTGTGCAAATGTCATGTCATCGTATAAACTAGGGGAGACTTTGGAGCTATGTAGAACATCCGTGTGTTACTGAGGCTTAGGGACACAAAGCTATTTGGCTCAAGATCATGCAGCTAGGAAGTGGCAGAGCTGGGGTTTGAAGTTGTATCTCCACCTCCAAATCAGCTTGCGAACTATTGGTGAGTGACCTATAGAATCCAGGTATCATGGGATCCAGAGTGTATCCCAGGAGCCTATCAGCATCCTCTCCTCAGCAGCTATGCCTGGCACACCTTACAGTCTGAGCCACTTTACTTACAGTATTGTATAAAGTACACAAAAAGACAGGTTTTCTGTTCCCTGGAGACTTGCGGAGAGGGAATGACCATCCTAGATAGACTTGAAAGATAGACTGAAAGCAAAACACAGGTCCTAACCAAGGACCGTGAGAGCTAATGTGGAAATGTGTTCACCAACACTACCAATTAAACATGCAAGCAAAAAAAAAAAAAAAAATGCACGTATACTGTAATTTGCAACTTTATTCATCCTTTTCTGGTTTCATGGGGACTTAAAGGACTTCCTACTAATCTGTTATGTTGAAGGAACAGGCTTTGGACTGGCTGGATATTTTGATTATCTTGATAGCTTGGCTATGCAGAAAAAAAAATCTTGTCACCCCTATTACATATTTGGTATATATCTGGCAAAGCATTTATCTTTGTTTAATTCCAGGCAATTCAAAATGCTTTGGCTTTTTTTTTTTTTTTTTTTTTTTTTTTTTTTTTTTTTTTTTTTAAATATCAAGTAGGAAATGTCCTCAGGAGAAAACAATAAGCTATGTTCAATTTCTGGAGTCATCAATAGGATCATACCAGACAGGCTGAAGTGACTAAGGCTGGGCTGCATAGGAGGGTACCAACCTGCAGGTTCAGCCCCCATTGGGGCTGCTGCCCGTTTGTGTGGGTGAGCTCTTCCTAAAACCTCAAATCTCTCTGGTAACTTGCTAGTAAGGAAGCAGGTGCCCCACAAAGCTGGCAAACTGGCCTTCCATGCCTGGCAGCCAGTGAGTGAAGAAGGGAACTGGCCCCAGAATGCATCTGGCTCCAAAGCTATGCCACCATACCTTGTGGAGGAAAAGGAGAGGGATGAGAAAAGATAAAGGAAATGGACAGAGGAAAAGGAGGAGGCAGAAAAAGGATGGCGGGAAGCAAGGGCAGGAGAGGGTGGGGTTTTGTGCCTTTCAGCACAGTATAAGAAGAAAGACAAAGCGAAGGGTCAGAGGTCCCTGGGATGAAATTATTCCTGGCAATTTAGAGAGAAATTTTCTAAAACACAGGTTAGGAAGCCTGCCCTTTGTGGCAGGCTGGGCTGTCTGGAGTTCCCCAAGGACAGCGTCTTCTCCTGCCACCTCATTATCACTGGCAGCAATCTGCATGGCCAGTAATGAGAGGGGCTCAATGCTGGTGTCTCAGGGGTGGGTAATGGCCCTGCACACGGGCCTGAGGTCGCAGGTTCAGGCCCCAGCACCATGGAGAGAGCTGTGGGGAGCTGCAGATTGTCCCCCTGGACCCACACTCCATTAGTCCTCAGCCCTTGGCATAGTGATAATGAGAAAGTGGGGCCCCTTCACAGCACTCACCCAGTAGATAGGCAGGGCAGACTGCACTCCCCAGTGGCAATGCATCCTGCCACGGACCCCCAACCCTTCTCTCCTTGCTGGGCCATGGGTTGTGTCAGCTCGTCTGGGTTCTGTGTCCTCTGGACTTTGCCCCTAAGAAAACTCACAGAAATAATTAGGTAGTCAGACGGGTTTGGCTTGATATTTATAATGTCTTTTATAGTTTCCAGTTGTCTGCACACCCATGCTGTTCAGCTGAAAACGCCAAAGCACTGGAGTCAGAGTTCTGCCCTCTCCTTTGCCGCTTCTCATGTGACCTTGGATATGTAACCAAACTTCTGTTGAGCCTCAACTTCATCATACCAATGTCACCAGCTTCCCTCTCTTTGTTCAGACTATTATTTACTTTTTATTAATAATGGTTGATGCTGAGTACTGTGCGCACCATTCTGGGTTCACATATATCATGTCTAACCTTCCAGCCATTGCATGTCCATGATACTTTTATCTCTAGCTTACAGAAGTAGAAATAAGCAGAGACCCAGTTAGCACATGGCTCTTTTGACACAGTCTGAAACCATAATGAGTACATTATAATGAAATTATGGCTTCAGCACCCACAGCAAAGTTTAATGCAGAATAGTACATCGCCAATAATGGTGGGTCTTTTCCTTTCTCCCTCTCTCCATGTTTAAGGTATCTGGTAGGATCTGATGAGACATTTAAAACAGGCAATTTAGCACTAGCACGAGCTTTGCTCGTGGGGACCGTGGGAGAGCCTAGAAGCCGAAGTGGAACATAGAACTACTTGGAAATCAGTGACAGGAAGAAGCCACTGCAACTAGAGGCGGGAGATACAGAGGGAGACAGAGGTAGCCACAAGCCCAGAGGTTGCCTTCAGAAGTGACACCTGCAGGCAAGCCTTGGAGGTGGACTGCTGTCTTATAGATGCAATTGAAAGCTAAGAGGGTGATAGGTAGGCACATGCTGTCCTCTCCCAGCCCTAGCCTCCAGGTTCCTTCAGTACTTCAGCTTGTTCACATAAGAAACTTGAGAGCAAAGGAGTCTGGGAAAATGACATTTAAGTGGCAAAGAAACTAATGAAAGGGCGTGAGACCAGGTAGCTGGTGTACCTAACAGCCTGTGGCTTAGGTGAGCTTTGTTAGTGTTCTGCTTGACTCTGCCAAGTGTTCAGTCTGTGGCACAGTAGCATCCTGTCTCCCAGATGAGGAGCTCAGCAAGCCATGAAGCAGCACTTCCGGAGCACCAAAGAGGCTGCCTCTGTTCCCATGGGATGCCCAGAAATCCTCACAATGGGAGGGTCTGTGAAGACCCCTAGTTGCAGACAAGGAGGATTTTGGCAAAAAGTAAGTGTTGAAGACAGCAGGAGACAAAATTGTGCTGCTGTATAACTTGGAGGCCTTGGGGCTGTACGGTCTCTGAATTCTCTGCCAACTCATTGTTTGTTCTACCCTTTAGCTTTTCCTGGAGTTTGAAGAGATAGAATCCGATTATGTTCATAGTGTGCTGGCTAGTTTTATGCCAACTTGACCCAAACTGGAATCATCTGAAAGAGGGGGTAAATCTCAATTGAGATAATGCCACCATATATCTGGCTGTAAGGCATTTCTTAATTGATGATTGATGGGGGAGGTCCCAGGCAGTTGTGGGTGGTGCCGTCCCTGGGCTGGTAAGAAAGCAGGCTGCTCAAACTATGAGGAGCAAGCCAGTATGCAGCACCCCTCCATGATCTCTGCACTAACTCCTGCCTCCTTCTGCCCTGGTTGAGTTCCTGTCCTGACTTCCTTTGATGATGGACAGTGATGTGGAAGCAGAAGCCAAATAAACCCTTTGCTCCCCAAGTTGCTTTGGTCATGATGTTTCATTGCAGCAACAGAAACCATAACTAAAGCACATAGTATCTTCTTTCTAACATTCAATTATATCTTAACCAGTCAGCACTTTGGCTCTCTACTGTCCCTTTCTATTAGCAGAAACACTGATCCCAAAATGTGGACAATGTCACTAGCAAGATCTACCAAAAAAAAAAAAAAAGGATGGAGAATTTTATTGTCTGCTCTGTCCTCTTTTTACTGGTGTGTGAACTGAGAAACAGCGCAGTGGTGACTCCTTCCTTAGGGCATTTAGTAAGGACAGTTGACCTATGAGTATCTATATGACACACTCCTGTGCACTGGGTATGACAGGCACCCTGTGCTTCTGAGCAGCTATTAACACACAGCAAACCTCATTCTTAGAATCTCTCCAGCTAGCTTCCCCTGGCTCCAGTCCACCACCCATCCTGTGGTGGGTGGAGCTCATTTCGAAAGGCAAGTCTGAAGGTTTTAATACCCTCCTCCTCCTTAGTTAAAAGCCTGTCGGTGGTGCCCATGCCTTCAGGATAAATTGAAGCTGCTTAGAGGATCCGGACTCCCTCCTAAGTCACCTTCCAATTTACCTCCTTTTAGCCCTTGAGCTTCAAGTGTAATAAACTACTGACCATGCTAGGCTGAGCATCTTTCCTCCTCACTGTATCCTTCCCCAGCTTCTGTCTGTGGCAATGGCTTCTGCTTCCTGAAAGGCTTCTCTTGTACTGGGTGTACTTTCAGTGTGCTTTGCGTATGCTGCCGGTATGGAACTGTCACTTGGGATTTGTAGTTGAGGGCGCATGTCACCTCCAAACAGGGTAGGCACAGTGGAAGTCTATTAGACAGTGGCTATCGGGGGTTTTATTGCTGTTTGTTTATTTTTATGTTTCAAGTGCCTAACAGTGTTTGATATGCAGTATAAAATAAATGCTAAGAGGTGAAGGGTGGGAATAGGAGGAAAGTTAAAATTTGTCAATATGATCTTCAATTCACATTTACTAAATGAAGTTCCTGAAATCATTCATCCCTGCCTTAGAAGTCCTGTGTAGAAATGTGCTTCCTGAGTTGGTGAGCAGAATGCCAATTGCATTTTGGTTAGAAGTCTATCAATAAGCCAGTGATTCTTTAAAATAGCTCAGTGATTCTACACCTTTCCTGTTGTTCTTTGATCTAATGGCACCTATGGTAACTCATTGTGGGCAGAGCTGACCTGGCCTCCTATGGGCCTTAGGGACTGAATCAGAGCTGACCTCGCCTCCTATGAACCTTAGGGATTGGGGCAGAGCTGACCTGGCCTCCTATGGACCTTAGGGATTGGGGTAGAGCTGACCTAGCCTCCTATGGACCTTAGGGATTGGGGCAGAGCTGACCTGGCCTCCTATGGACCTTAGGGATTGGGGCAGAGCTGACCTAGCCTCCTGTGGACCTTAGGGATTGGGGCAGAGCTGACTTGGCCTCCTATGGACCTTAGGGATTGGGGCAGAACTGACCTAGCATCCTATGGACCTTATGGATTGGTCTTGGCAGATGAGGGTGAATACTGTGGCTCCTTCTATTCATCTTTCACTCAAAGTTTAAACTGTGCAGAGATTTAAATTGGAAGGTTGGCATGGGGTCTTAGTCCAGTTTTAGCAGGTATGTGTGACAAATTTTTCTGTCATCAGTCCCAGTGTTATCTTGTGACACTGTCTCTGAGATTAGAAAGCCAATGAAAAAAAATTCTTCTTCCTGCCTCTCTAGCCCAGTGTCCAAATTCTCCAAGTACCCAGGAAGCTGAAGGCATGTTTGGAGAATCTGGGTGGCCAGTTCAGGATGCTGGCAAGGAAGCCCTTGTGTGAGGAAGGGAGGGAGGCAGGGAGGGAAGGAGGGTGACACCAGTTAGTGAAAATCCACTCCACAACTACACAGGCTGGCCTGGAACCTGTGCTCTCCCTGCTGTTTGTCATGTGGGCTTTTGTGAGTTACCTCAGCACTCGGTGTCTCAGGTCTTGCCGCTGTGATAGGGATGATGGCTCAGGGGATAAGAACCGCATGGGTGGTGGGGGTTAAAACGAAGGTATGTAGATGTTTGTGTTCTGGGCTGTGCCCACTTTGCAGTGTGCTCTGTGTACATCTGGTTCTTCCAAGTCACCCCCACAAATACTCCCGAGAGTCTGCTAGGGGCCAAGTGATCTACACGCTATGTAAGGAAATAGAAGAAAAGGTTTGTCTCTGACTTCAGTAATCATAGCCAAAACCAAGAAAGGGACCAGGAAGTGAATCGCGGGGGCAGCGTAGTTTGACAGCTGCAGTACATAGGGCTGCACAGAGGATGGAAGCAGAGAGGCCAGCAGTCTGCAAGCCTGTCAGGGATCCCCAGGGAAGCCACTGACAGCTCCAGAGAGAAGGAAACATTGGGTTACTGTATAAAGAGGGGTGGGCGGCAAGTAGGCAGAAAATGTTATATGAAAGGATAGTCTATATGCTTTGTGACATTCTTTCAGAGATGCAGCGCTGGGCACTAATGGCACCTTTTGAGGGCCTAGAGTAAGCAGGATGCCCATGTGAAAAGGAGGTACACGAAGGTTGGGGAATCACGTGAGGGACAGTCTGTGATCCCAGAAGGTTAGAGTCAATCAAGTATGGGTCAAACTAGGAGTCTCTGCAGGTTGTGACAGTCAGAGAAAGAAGGGATGGTTGTGCTACATGACTCATTACACTTGGAGATTTTATGTTTTTTTTAAGAGAAAAAAAAAAACATCAAAAATTAAACTATGAGGCTGCCCTTAGACCCAAGCTTTCATACGTTTCGGGAGAATATTGTTTGATGAGTGAATTCTCTTTGGGATATGGTATATTTTTAATTCTATGATTCCTCGGACCAAGGATCTTAATCCAAAGGAAATACATTTAGCCTGAAGGTTCTGAACCAATTACATAGTTTTATAAGGTCAAAATAAAAGTTGGGAGTCCTTTCATCTTCATCTGTACTGGAGGAAGTTACAGAACCAAGCCGCTGTAATGAGAAAAAGCACTGGGACGGGAAATGTGCAAATAGAAGTGTCATCACCATCAGAGGCTCTGTGGCATCCTGGATGCCAGCAGAGGAGGCCGGGGCTGGGCTGTGAAGTCCTTTGACAACACGGTCTGTATCCCTGAACAAGTTGCCAAGGCTTCGAGAGGGATAGACATGAAACACAACATCCTTCCACCCTTATTAAGATTTAATCCTGCTTTCAACAGGATTGCAATGTTATTAAATTAGATTTTTTTTCCCTCTCCCTGAAAGGGGGATTTAACTCTTTTGCTTTTCTGACATCATAATCAACATGGAACAGATGCAAAGGAGGAATTGTGTGGCCATTGGTAATGTGGACCTATACTTAACATGTAGCATGTGAAGTTATTAAAATGGAAATTAATTCCCTTTATTACTATCGTGCCCTATCAATTAATTTGGTTGGTGGTACTTATGAATATGCAATCACTCCTTGCTGCTGCCCACCCCGGGCTTTAAGGATATGGAACGCAGGGGCAAGCAGCTTCACTACTGTTTGTCCCGTAACAATTGATGGTGGTGGTAACTGATAGCTAATGAATTTTTATGTGCCAGGCACCGTTATGAACACGTTATATTCATTTTTAGTAATCCTCACAATAACTCCCTTAAATGTGTACTTTTGTTTCTCCTGTGTAGAAAAGCAAAGGGGCCCAAAGAAGTAGAACAATCATTCCTGGGTCACCCAGACATTCTCCCACACAAACGTGGACTCTTTGCTACTGCGTTTTGTCGCATCTTACTGGCTGCAGGAAAAGGGAGGTTGGAAGGAAGCGAGTGTGGGGAGGCAAACTCCTGTGGGCACAAAAGTGGCGTCGGGCACTGGGGATGGAACTGAAGTCTGAGCCGACAAGAAATGTGGTAAACTGTATGGTTTATTTTTCTTTAGGAATGGCGAGGTCAACAGATCCCAAGCTACCTAAGGATAAGCTGTGTCACAGGGACCCCAGGGGGAGTGCAGGCTGATCAAGAGACTGAGGGGATAAGGGCATGGGGTGGAGCTTTTACTAGGGAGGCTATGGGGAAAAAAACAGGTGGGCAGGTTAAGCAGGCCATTAGGAGTGGCTCGTAAGAGGAAGTTCACAAGGGTTGAAGAGTTGGCTTTAATGATGAAGAGCACTGGCTGTTCTTCCAGAAGTCTTGAGGTCAATTGCCAGCAACCCACATGGTGGCCCACAATCATCTATAATGGGATCTGATTCCCTCTTCTGGTATGCACCAAAACAGAGCACTCATCTACATGAGATAAATAAATAGGTCTTTTTAAAAAAGAGGACGTTCACAAGTTATGGGAGTCAGCAGAAGTGGGAGGCTATCTCTTTTGTCTGGCCACTAAGGGCAATGTTTCAGAGTATGGAGATGAAGTTTTAGATTGGGTGCTTTGCATTTGAAAGGTAAAGTCTTGGGTGGGTGAGTTCCTGCCTCTGAGAAGAGCCCCACACCGAGAGAGTCCATGAAGTATTAACTAATCATTGGAAAGTCTGAGATAAAAGATATGATTAAAAGGAGCCAGAGTCCAGTAGACAGGTGACGTGGGAAGTCAGTGGGGTAAGAAGGAAAACTGTAGTGACGGAAATGTGCATGCCAGGCAGGGAGACAGTGAAATTGAGCCTTCAAGTCAGTATCCTTTGACACTGCTCGAATGCATATATAATTGTTATGTGCAAATAGAGCTCTGAGAGGCATCAAAGCTCACTGCTTCATTTGAGCTTTGCTTTCTTGGGATCAAGGATCTCGTGTTCATTGTCCTTGGTCACTTTCACAGACTGGTTAAGACTCTTCCATCTCCCAGAATGCAACAGTCCTTTTTGGTCTATAAATCCTAGTCCCCCAAAAACACTGCATCAACTGGGTCACAGCAGATGCCCATGCAAACTGAGGCTTGGATAGGAGGAAGCTCGACAAGCCAAGCTGATAGTGTGTACTAGAAGGACCCTGACCACAGCTCAGTGCTCGACTGGAAACTCAGGATTCTCTGTTGGCTTCTTTTTACTTTACTTCTGAAAAATGTAAGAGAAATTATAGACAGTGAGCCAAGATAGTGTCACAGGCAAACCAATTATAGATTTGTTATATTATCAAATTCTAGCACAATTAAGTGATCTAGACACTGTTTTGTAGACTATTTAATCACCAAGGGATCATTAGGATTCTTCCTACACTCATACCCCCACGTCCAATCCATCAGTGCCTGGACAGAACATCAGACACACCAAGCTCAGCTACTGGCCCAATTTGACTAAGAGCGGATAAATAGAAATGGTTGAGAATGGAACAAAGGAAATTATTCTCAGCATAGTTGCACCAGGGGGTAGATTGGTAACTGGAAGTCCAGCTCTCTGAGGAACTAATGATCATCTTGGGATACACAAAGGGAAAGAACCAAAGTAAACTAGAGAGGTGAAACTCATGCATAGTCAAACAGTCAGACTGGGGCCCTATTATCTCAGGGCCTTTTCGCTGGGGTCCTGCTGATGTCAAGGGAAATGGTTGCCTGCAGGCTCATTGTTCCCGAAACTTCAGATATGCAGGGGAGGCAGCCGCTCAAAGGATAGATCACAGAGCCAAAAATGGAGTTAGTTTGGGGGTAATGACAGAATACTGCCTCAGGGTTTAGGACAATGACTGGAGGTGTCTAGGTGCTGTTCCTACTGTGGATGGACATTGTAAAAAGCTGACAGTCAACAATCCCAGGATTATGATGACCCTGTAAATCTTGAAAATACCTACGTCTTACTAGTGAGTTCTTAACCTTGCATGAGGAGGTAGACCAGTTGTAGAGAACACTCCTCAGATAACTTGTGTCCAGGCACAGCAGGAACCTGAGCCAGCGTTTGAGGCAGCCAAGGAGACAGATACAAACTGAAGATGGAGATGATAAGTTTCTCCTGGACCAAGCTACCCACGAGAGACCATTGGGCCCCAGGGAGGAGTCCATGCTTTTGCTAAAGCTGTCACAGTCATGCCTTGATTTATCTACCCGGGTCAGTATAACCTATACTTCTCCTAAAACCCTTTCCATAAGGCTTCTTATTTGTGATTTTTGTCCCCGCAATCTGTTCTCCATATGAGGACCACAGACTCGTTAGAATATGGATGGCATTGGATTAATCCTCTGTTTTGTGACTATATGTAATATATTACATATATATGTATACATACATACAGATGTGTAAATCTATTTGCTGGGGGTGTAATTTTTCTATAACAAAATAATTAAAAAATATAGGTAGTACCTATATGAGTCAACAAATGTTTTTGTTTGTTTGCACAGGGTCTTTCTACATAGTCTTGTATGTCCTGGAACTCACTATGTAGTCGAGTGGCCTCTAACTCACAAAGATCTACCTGCCTCTGTGTCCCAAGTGCACTATGATACTCAGCCAGGACTACTTCTTTGGGTCATCAACTTAAGGTTTCATAGCCATCCTAGGTCAGAGTTCTTACAAGGGGACCAGAAACCATAATGTATTTGGTGATAGTCCTTTAGAAGCTTTAGGAGAGAGGAGGGTTACACAGAAACAGGGCTATGGGATTACCAAAGAAAGGAAGCCGAGCAAGAATGTTAGCTATCAAGCAAAGCCTGGGGAAGTAGCATTGGATTCACTCCATGAGGACAGACATGGAGAGATCTGACCTCATCCGTCAGGAAGGGGGGAGCTGGGGTACTGAAGCCCAGGTACTTAATCATTTGCTGGGCTTTATTATCTCAGAGTGCTGGGGCAATTAGTAGCCGCCTTCAGCCTAGAATTGCAATACTATTGTTATGATGACAAAAGTGTTAATTTGACCTTTGGGTAAGAGTGTTTGATGGATTGTGATAAAGTAGATAATGAAGCAATTGCTCACATTTAGTAGAGACTTTAAGTGCCAGAGTCAGCCTCAAATATGCTCACTAGAAGCAGAGAGAGATCATTCTCCCCTCCAGACAGCCTGAAGTGCTCGAACACTGAGCTGGGCACATCACCATCACTGCCAGGGTGCAACCCACTGACCAGAGCCCAGTTAGTTAATGGAGGCACGCCTCCATTCCCCTATCTATGTGGAAGTGGCCTGATGACTGGTCCTGGCTTTATTGTGAAGACGAAATGAGTCAATATGATGGGAGGGGCTTAGAAGGATCCTTGAACAGACTAAGGCTTTAGTGACTGCTTTAAGGGAGCTGCAGAAGACGCCCTGCTTTCCAGTTTCCAGACTGTCTTACTTACCAAAGGGTGAACCCTGAAGTATGCTGCTCATATATTGGCTCTTGGCCCTACCAATCCATTGTCTACATGAACTCTATATAGTCTTGTTTGTTTGTTTTGCGCTGCCCTGGGACTCACTTTGTAGACTCTTCTCTTAGCTGTCAGCATTAAGTCCCCCTCTGCTTGGCACCTTATAATGTATTATTACTCAGGACAGGCTAAGCACTGTAACAAAAGGCTCCTCCACCTAGTAGCAACTTCTTTCTGTCCTTTCTCTGCACTGGATCTCAGTGTCTCTGGAGCCAGCCAAGGAAGTGGGCTCCTGTTTACCACAGAATATGAGAAGTGTATCCCTGGACACTAGGCAGCACTTGCTGCCCAAAACCAACAATTCTGTCAGGACACAGAGTTGCTTCTTGTGTGGGCTAAAGTAAGTCACCTGAGGCTGCAAATCGGCAGGATGGCTAAAACACCGCAAGCTGGCTAGGAACATTTCCCCTGTGCTGCCTCTGTCCCATCCTTTCCTTTAGCATGTCATCCCCTCCTCAAGGCTTTGTCTTTTCCCCTTCTCTTCTTTCTCTCTAGTCTTAAAGTCTCTGCAGCACTACCCCCACCACTCCCCCTCCACATGGCTTCCTTTTAAACTGAGAAATCAGATGTCTTATCATAATATTTCAGATCCTTTAAAATGTAAACATAAAATCTATCAAGTTTCCATGGTCCAGTCACAGGTCTGGCTGGCATGGTGCTATTTTCACCACTCTCTATTGGTCTTAGCTTTTTGGAGGAAGATACCGTATGTACCTTTATAGCTGGGAGAAATCACTGGTGACCATTTTACAGACAATTGATAGCAGTAAGTGACAGCTTTGTTTATCACTGACTTTGCATTTGGGTGAAGAAGAAGTTACCAATGGCTGCAAACCCAAATTGTCATTGAGACTAAAAACCCAAAGGACCAAGAAAGCTCAGGTTAGTTGGGCAGAATAACCCCTGTTGCATTTCTTCTTCAGGACTGAAGATTTTCTTTTCTTTTCTTTTCTTTTTTTTTTTTTCAGGCTAAGCATTTCTTGGCTTGTTTTTCCTCTGAGTTTCCAACTCTCCACTTACTCTTTATGCAATCTGGTAGACTAGAACCAGAGTTGGGTCATGTGAGTCAGGGATCCACTGCTGCCTAATAAATTGCTCCACCACCTTGTTGCATAAAAAAGAATATTTAATGCATAACATTTCTATTGGATAAGACTGACACCTTAGTAAATTTCTTTCCTGACAGCATGACTCCTCCTAAAGGCAACCTGGTAGACCTCATCACACTGTAAACTGGGGAGTCGAGTAGAAGAATTGCTGGGCTCAGAAGTGGAGCCAGGAGTCGGAGTTCATTCAGTGTTTGTGTGACATCGCAGTGACTGAGGACTGCATCAAAGTTTTGAAGGATCCTTATTATCACAAGTTTTAGCCCTCTTTCTTTATACCCAAACTCAATCCCCTTTTCCTTATATTCTATACTACATTAGGCTAATAAAGCAAAATTGATATATTTCCCATTACAGAAAAAAAGTGTGAGCTTAGCTAGATCATCAGGCCCATGTTGCAATACTGGTTGGAGCTGGGGATATCCTGAGGGCTGAGCGGATTAGAATACTCGTCTTAGTTAGAGTTTTTATTGATGTGGTAAAAACACCATGACCCAAGCAACCTGGGAAGAGAAGGGTTTATTTCATCTTACAGCTTGCAGTCCATCACCCAGGGAAGTCATGGGACTGGAGCAGAGACCATAGAAGAATGCTGCTTGCTGTCTTGCTCCTCATGACTTCTTAGCCTGATTCCTTTTAGCAACCAGGACCACCAGCTCAGGAGTTCCATGGCCCACAGTGGGATGTGCTCTCCCACATCAACTATCAATTAAGAAATGCCCCATAGGCTTGCTCATGGGATGTTTTGGTGGAGGCAGTTTTCTCAAATAGCTCTAGGTTGTTTTATGTTAATATAAAACTAGCCAATTCATACCCCTTGTAAGCCTGCTGTTTTTAGTGAGAGTATTCAACCCATTGTAAGCTATTGGTGAGCCCACCCTTTGTAGATCAGCATAGGGGCCTCTCTATAGGCTGACTCGTGAATATGATAGCTACTTTTTATCATAATAAAAAAGCAAAAGGGCCAGAAAGGATGACTACCAGAGAACCAAAAGTCACTCTTTTGTGAGATGACACTAGAGCAATGTCCTGCCACTGTTGTTGTGATACTTTAGGTAGGAGCAAGTCTATGCTGAAGAGTAGAAGATAACACAGGCCGTGAACACCAGGAGGAGGTGGGTAGCTTCCTAGGATTCCAACTCTTACCACTGCCCTCAGCAATTTTAGAATTCTCGGATTTTTATATCAGCCTTGGATATTACTCCACCATGTGTGACTTATAAGCAGGGGGCCTGTGTGTTCCATTTTTCTTGAAATAGGGCCAGTTTAGATGATTTCTTTTTCAAGGATCACTCTCTAAGTACAGGGGGAAGCACCCATAATACCTCGCGTTTAAAAACTATCAGCTGAAATTTTCATTTTCTTAGGAGAAGTCATTTGCATAAAAAATTTAATTTTGCCATTCTTGATTTATTTAACCAGTATTTATAGCACACTTTCTACATGCTGGGACTACAAAACAGAGCGGAAATGTCAACCCCACCCATGATGTCACAACACTTGACCATGGGTGCCACTGTATAAGCAGTGCTGTGAAATCAGAAGCCAGGATGGTCCAGACTCAGGCATAGCCACCTTTGGGTTAAGCTTTGAAAGACACATCAGAATTGTCTTGACAAAAAATCTCAGTCAGCTTTTTAACCAAGAAATGGAAGGTACATTCAGAGTACGAAAACTGAGGGATTTTATTTTCTAAAGGTAAGCCTGTCAGCAGGCATAAGAACCAGGGAAATTGTATGGTGCTGGGCTGAGCTCATGCAGGGCTCCCCTGGAGGTAGAAGTTACCTCAAATCTGGATGGCATCTGTCTCATGGGGGAGGGGCCTTTTTGGCAGGGATACATCTAGTCCGCACAACACTTACAAGGAGGAGCAAGGGGACACTAGTCTAACTTCACTCTCTTTTCTCTCTGATCCTGGCCAAACTCAGCAGGGAAACTAAAGTGTCTTGGAACTCCAACATAGCTCATATAGACAATCCTTTAGAGGCCTAGGGCAGAGGAAATAATGATGAAATTGGGTCTGGAAGGGTGAACCCAGTGATGCTGGAGCAACTTATGGAGAAGTATGCTAGGGTGAATTGAGGAAGATGTGCAATATCCTGAGGGCTTGGTTAACAAATATGACCTCAAACCAGGGTGTGAGTCAGGTCAGGAGACTGGCTCTGAGGACAAGGAGGCAGGCAGGTGATATCAGCGGACATCTGACTGGGTCTTCTAAAGTGTTGTTCCACTCCCCTGTCCAGTCCATGTCCACCTTGCAAGTAGATGACACATATGATGTGACACATTTCAGTTGTACTGTGAGCTGTGCTATGGGCTAGGCTTCTCTGTAGAAACATCTCAACACGGTCAATCTGCTCAGCCCTGAAGCCAGGCTGGAAGCGCAGAGGGGAGTTAGCAGGGCCTGATCACCTTCCAGCTCCTCCATGTGCTTTCGCTCCTGGAACTTGGCATCTTTTAACCTCTCTGGATCCTAGTTTCCTGAAGAGGTTGCGGCTTCTTCTGCCTGATGTGGGGACTAGAGGGGACAAGCATGAATAAAATACAAATGTCTTACACATACCAATCTGGCCATTTGTTATTTATTTATTTTAATTAATTTACTCACTTTACATTCTAATCATAGCCCCTTTCCTCCTTTTCTCCCAGTCTCACCCACCCTCCCTCTTCCCTCTAATCCCCTTCCCCTCCCCTCAGAAAAGAGAGCCCCCCCCCCAAGCCCATCCCAGCACATCAAGTCATGTCAGGACTGAATGCATCCTCTTCCTTGGTGGCCTTGCAAGGCTGCCCTGCCACAGGGAAGTGATCCAAAGGCATACAACAGTGTGAAAGTCAGAGACAGCCCCTGCTCCCCTTACTAGGGGACCCACATGAAGACCAAGCTGCCCATCGGGTACATCTGTGTAGGGATCTAGGTCCAGTCTATGCATGGTCCTTGGTTGGTGCTTCAGTCTCCTCAAGCCTGGGGGCAGGGGAAAAGGCGCAGTTAGTTGGCTCTGTTGGTTTTCTTGTGGAGTTTCTGTCCCCTCCAGGTCCATACAGATAACATGTGCATTTGAAGGAGGTAGTGAGAAAGGAATTAAAGAGCACGAGACACCTATTGCCACGTGCCAGTCTTTGTGCCTGAACACTTTACAACTAATGTGCCTTGTTCTCTTCCAAGCAGCCCCTAAATGCTGTTATCTCACTTTCCAGAAGAGGAAATGGAAGCCTGTTTTAATTGTACATCATGTGCCAGGCACTGTGCCTAGGGGATTAGATCACAAGATGAGTAAGAAATGCTCCCAACCTTCAGAAAATCATAATTATATCTGATAAGGTTATTAGGTCAAGACTTTTTGAATTATAATTTGCATTTGCAACATCCACCAGGCGTCGTCCTGAGAAAGTGCGTATTCTTACTTACTAGTTTTCCCATAGCTTTCCAGGCTGCTCTTCCTTAAACCACACTGAGAAACAAGGATGGCTGTTAAATACCAGACACACACACACACACACACACACACACACACTTTAATATCTCTGTATGCACTCATGGTGAAGTTAAGCAGAGGGGAAGGTATTTACAGCTGTCCCACCTTTGGAAAGGGGAAAGCAAGGTTTTCTAGCCCAGTCTAAGCCTTCCCTTGTTTGGGCTGAACAGGATGTTGTTTTCTTGCCCGTGGATACATCCCATTATGAGCTTTGATCAAAGCAAACCTTTCCCTTTGAGGCTTAGTGCACATGTTAATGGCTTTGTTATTCGCATGTATCTGCATACATTTGCAAAGCAACTCAGCTTATTTGGAGGGGGAGGAGGTCTCCGGGGTTGGTGAAGTCAGAGCTTTTACAGCTCTCTAAAGGTTGGTACTTAGCATGCCCAGCCTACAGCAGAGACATATTGGTGACAGAAGGCACTAGGACAGATGTACCTGGCCAAGTATTCACTACCATTCACTGACCCCTTTGCTGTGGGTGGCTTTGCTCCATGCTGGGTTCTGCGGCTCCCTCCCATATCTCTTTCATCAATGCCCAAACATTTCCCCCAGATCATTCATTCTTATTCAAAGTCTTGACATGATTTTCCTTTATTTCCAGCATCATTAGGGTCAGCTGGTGGGCCTTGGCAACCTAAACAAGCTAGACTCAGCTACCTGCCCTCGATAGCCTAATTAAACAGATATTATTACAAAAGGCAGGGAATGAAAATTTATTCAATATGGCCACATTGGGAAGAAGATCAAATTGAGAGGTCCAGTGACCCACTCATGTCCATCTTCAGGGTCTTGACATAAGGTTTAGGTTTAAATAGAGAGAAAGTTGTGTGTGTGTGTGTGTGTGTGTGTGTGTGTGTGTGTGTGTGTGTGTGTGTGTGTGACGAGGCCGTCCTGCTCCAAGTGTGGTCCTGTCCATCACTAGTCCATCATTATCTTGGCTTCTGGCTTTTCCTGCAAGGTGGTCTGGTGTGTTGTCCCACTTGTGAGAAATCCCTCTTCAGGAGATAAGTGTCCCCTGTTTTTGGCCTCAGACCCCAGCCTTTTCTATCCCTAACACTAGGCTCCTGAGGAAATTACAATTCCTTGCTGTCTATTGTCTTGATAGTCTGATAGGCAAAGGGAGAGATATTCTAGTAAGAATGTAGGAGAAAGCAAATGAAAGCCAACTGTAATGTATTCTTCAAAATCCTTCCAAGATGGCCAGCTCCTGATGCCTTGCTTAGCCCTGCATGGGTGACCCTCTCAAGGTCTCCATTCTTTTTGTGAAATCAAGACACTTGAACTCTGGTGCCCCATATGTGACCACTTCCCCTTGGTGGGGAGGCCTGGTGGCACTCAGAGAAAGGATAAGCAGGCCACTGAGATGAGACCTGATAGGCGGTGACTATATGGTGGGGCAGGAGGTCCCCTTCTGTCACAGACCTAGGGGAGGGTAATAGGGTGAAAGAGAAAGGGAGGGAGGAACGGGAGGACACAAGTGAAGGGATAACAATCTGAATAAATTAATAATAAAAAAAAAACAATCAAGACACTTCTGCTTCTCCAAGCCTTAGCAGCTTCCATCACTATCACTTCAGTATGCAATGTCCTCTGCCCAAGTTCTGTCCAGGCTCCAATTCAAAAATCCTGCTACTTCTCAAACGCCTCCTCCCAACTTCCTACCTGGAGAAAGTCTTTTGCCTTCCCAGTTGTCTTAGTATTCCTGAGCATGTTGAACACGTTCTTGCTGGGTAGACACCTTCAGACCTTCGCTGCTCATGGCCTGGCTTGAGGGAAAATGATCACTGAATTTTTGAGTGACTGTGTAGATGATTGAAGGCGGACAAATGTTTTTGGGCTGTGACTGTACAACAGCCTCTGGTTCCTAGGCACCCGTTCTTACAACACACGTTTATTGAGGCCTACTCTGTTGCAGGCACAGTATTTTGGCATTATAATCATGAGTAGAAGGAGAATCCCAGGCCCTCCTGGGGGTTTTCTGGGGATGGGGCCATCTCATATTCTTCGTTTAATTAAGTTGGCTACACTCCAACTAGTTGCTTAATAATAAATGATTTGAAAAATCGGAAAACATCTGATATTTTTACAGATCAGTGACCTGTTAGATGAACAGGCTAAATCTTGTTTAATCTCTGCCTCTGTTCATCAAAGCACTCTTTTGGGTGTGGAGTGTGATAGCAAATTGGATTGTACTTCCATTGTGCTGTTTGCCTCCCCATCTTAAGAATGTTGATGGTATGTGCTTATTGTAGAAGCCTTGCAAGTAAAAGAAAAATGAATAAACAGTTATCAAAAATTTCCAAACAAGACATCAGTAATAATTAGCATCTGGCTTAGTATCTTTTAGCATATTGTTTCTTTTGTTTTCTTATGAACACACACACAGACTTTTATTTGTACCTTTTGTATTTCGTTTGTTAAATTTTACTAATGCTACACTTTGAATATTTTCATTTTCTGTGTTGTTAAAAAATCTTCAAAAATTGTTTTTAGTTGTACATTTCTACTGTGTGACTGTATCATCATTTGAAACCAAATATTCACTTACAAAAGCTGAAACTGAGAAATATCTAAGCTGCAAACATCACTGTGCAGTAACATTTCCCCCATCAGATCATTTTGCCATTGTTAATGTGGAAACAATGAGTGAAAGGGCACAGGCGTGTTGACGTCCTTTCTTCTTTCTCTCTCCTTATTGATTGTTTTAATCCAAAAATAGTTACTTTTTCAGATTCCACAGTTCAGACTCACCTCAATTATTAAATAGCCCTTTTTAATTATCGTGGTGCCCGTGCCCCCCCCCCTCATTAAGGCACAGCAAGTAGCTTCAAGATGATTTTTGAGAAATTGCCTAGTTCATCCATATCCACACGGTTGGGTAATGTTGCTGCTGTCTCTGTGGCCCTAGGTGGTAGGTTTTTGTTACTGAGACTCTTAAGTGGACTTGACATCAGAACCCTTTTTTCTTTTCTTTTCTCTTTTTCTTTTTCCTTACCCTTTTCCCCCCCAATCTCTGTGTCTGTGTGTGTGCCTCCAACCACAGTTTGATCTTTTCACTGAACTATATTGTAAGCACTTCTTTTGCGATCAGGACCTTTGCCGAGCCATCGCGCACAGAGGCTGCTTTGAATTAGCTTGGAATCACCAGCTCCCCATTGCTTGCTGAGATTAGAACCACCCAGACGTGGACCTCTTGAGGTCTGGTCCTTAACTTGATCTCTCTCCGCTGTGAGAGAATAAGAGTTCATTGTACTTGGCCTCGATGCTGCAGAGTGTGACCTCCCTTAAATTGAACCCACTTAAAATAATCTTTTATATTTGTATAATGCTCAGCAGCTTACAAAGTGCTGACTAATTTGAGCCTTATCATCTTTCTGAGAGCAGATGAATTCACACCACTCTTGTTTCATGGCATAACTGGGGCATAGCGGACTTGACGAGGGCATTTACAATGGAAAGAACACGGGTCATTGGAGACAGATAAGCCCAGTTTCAGATTGCCACTAACCACTGGCATAACAAAAATTCTTTGAGCCTCAGATCTGTGAAAAGAAAAACACAGTAGATCCTCACTGTTCACCGACTCATATTTGTGATTCCAACGAGCCGCTAAATGGTATCTGTAACCCTAAAATCCAGCTTCCGGTGCAGATGTGGTCTCATTCATGGCCATTCACAGAATGGCAGAAACATTGTTTTTAGTTGCCTGACTTCCATTTGGCCAGCTGTTGTTAAAGAAGCCCACGTGCTGCTCTCCTTTTCAGAGTCTTGCTATATAGCAAGCGTCTGCTTAGCTCTATATGCTCTGCGGTTTTGTTTTCTTTTTGTTCATTTGGTTGGTTGGGTAGGTTTTTGTTCTTGTTTTTGCTTTTTGTAATTCACTGTTTATCCATGTAGCCCATGAGCATGGTACTGAGGACATGATGGCCATGTGATGAGCTTGATGGAGAATATACACTCAGTGTATGAGCTTCGTGCAGGGATGAGTTGTGCTACCAGTGGCCAGGAGTTTGGTGTTAATGAGTCAACAGTGTGGGCTAGACAATGATTTTTTGAGTGCACGCGCATGCGCACGCACACACATGTACATACACACACGCGCACACACACACACACACAGAGGTTATGTGTTGATTAGTTGTGTGTCCATAGGCTTGCAAGAACCTAAGCTTGGGCTTTCTCTCAGATGTAACCTTACTGGACCTAACAATGTAGATAATCTTTCTTCTATCTACCTTGTGGGGGTGCTGTGTGCTTTAATGGTGATGCAAGGGCATGCCAGTATGCTCGGCTTCTGTAATGAGGAAACCAAATCCATTCACCTTTAGTGTTTTTTTACTTGTGTTAGCCTATATGAGTTATAATAGATAGTGAGTTTCATTATATTTTCATACATGTATACAGTGTATTCTGACCACCCATAACCCTTTCTTTTATCTTCACTCCCATCCCCTACTGATTGCTTTACTCTTTCCAACCAGTCCCACTTCTATTGTCATGTCTCTTCTCTATTCCTTATTCCTCTTTTCCTTAATTTTTTTTTGTTCCTATCAAATTTCATTAGTGTTGTTAATAGGAACATGAGTGAGGGTGAAGAGATATTTACAGAGCGTGGACACCATCAATGTCTGTACCACTGAAGAAAATGTCTCTCCTTCACCTACCAAACATCAACTTCATTAATGGCCCTAAGAAGGGATGGGACCTTGCAACCCCCCATCTCTGCTCATTGATAGGGTATTAACCACCCAGTCTTGTACAGGTTTTGTGCTGATGGTCACGGCTACTGAAGGTCATGCCTAGTTTTTACATTCTTTCCACCCTCTCTTCAGTGATATTCTCTGAGTCTTGGGAGGAGTGATAGAGATCTTCCATTTAGGGCTCAGCTTTCAAGAGTAAGTCGTTCTCAGAACTTCAACCAGTTATAAGTCCCCTCAAAAGCTGACACTGATTGCAAAAGTAGATCTCTTGACTAAAGCCAATAGTTGCACTGTTCTAAGGCACATACAAAAAAATTAGAAGATAATTTGAGAGGCTTGTCACATTTAGTTAACAAAACCATTAGCCTTAATGGAAACATTGCCCAGTTCCTCTTACCACCCAGAATAGGGCTGCATCGGTCATAGAATTGGTAATCTTTGGTGCCCATGGCTCTGTTTTAGTCTGGGACCTTTCCTTGATCTGGCCCAAGCTTTGTTATACACTCAGGGATATATGACAGATTGGCTCTGAAAGTAACTAAGATCACAGCTTAGTTCTAAGGATGGTTTTAGGGTTTCATACCTAGTTCCAAGTGGGCCCATTTCTCCTTTTAGCTAAGAGAAGGATGGGGTTAGATTCAAGCACAGACAAAGTCACATTGGTAGAGTGCATCCTCTTCGCCCTAACTTTGACTTGTGTACATGCCTCACAATTTGATCTCCAGGAAAAGAATGAATACTTTGAAATGAAAAATAAGTGGTTCTAACTATTGGGAAGCAGAGCACACATATCAATCAGTGGAGAACCTATATTCCATAGAGGAATTTATCAAGAAGGAGAGGCAGGCTGTAGAAGACGATAACAACTCTCTATCCATCTCCCAGCAGATACCCTTCAGAAAAGGGTATGATCCACAAATAAGTTAATTTGAAGACTTTTCCACTTTCCCATGAACCAATGAATCAAGAATATTCCATTGAAGGACAGCAGGTAGCCAAGAAGAGACTTGATACCCTATGAGAATATATAGGGGGAGGTAATCCCCCTCAGGAACAGTCATAGGGGAGGGGAATAATGAGAAAATGGGGGGGAGGAATGGGAGGATACAAGGGATGGGATAAACATTGAGATGTAACAAGAATAAATTAATAAAAAAAAGAATATTCCATTGTACAAGTCTGATCTCAGTTGCGAAAGTATTAATAAACATTATAGGAGCTTAACTCAATTCAGCCTTTAAGCAGTTTATGTAATGCATCCAGATGATTTGTTGAGTTATTAGCATGTTTGACCCATGAGGCTGCTTTAAGAGGTGGATACTACCAACCGCTCAATACACAGAAAGGGCACATATCACTGGAAGTTCAGTCTTGGCCCGTCTATTACTAGTAAAGACTACAAGTGAATGGAGGCTGGCTGTGACCTTCCAGAGCCCTTTGACAAAATATACTGGACTCATGAGATGGCTCAGTGGGCAAAGGTGTTTGCTGCTGCCCTTGAAACCCCCCAAACTGCCCTCTGGCTTCCACCACATGAACACAGTAGCATATGTCCACCCCTGGATGCATATACACACAATTAATCTTAAAATGTAATAGTGTGTGTGTGTGTGTGTACATATATAGTTTGCCCCACTGAGCTGGGGGTTGGGAAGAGCTATTTTTCTATCTGGCTAGCTCCGCTAACAATCGCTGACTTACATTACTCTAATAGGTCCACTGAAAATACTTGTAGCAATAGAAAGCACTTTGTTCAGAAGTATCTTGTTAGATCTCAAAAGAAGTTTTATGTTGCTAGAGTCCAATGTTTATGAGTGTTCTCCCAAGAAACAGAACTATTAGTGTGTATGTATGTGTATGTGTGTGTGTGCGTGTGTGTGTGTACATGTGTGTGTGTATGTTTGTGTGTGTATGTGTTGAAGGGGAGCATAAGGTCCATTTAAGAAACTGACTTCTGAGATTCTGGAAACAAACAAATGTCCGAATCTGTGGTAAATGAGCCAATGCTTTAGTTCTGGTTCCCCTCTGAAGAACTGGTCTTCAGTTAGAAGCCACCAATTTGAAACCCAGTAGGAGCTAATGGTTGAGTCTGAAGGCAGGAAAAACCAATATCCCAGATGAAGCACCAAGACAGCAAGAAATTTCTCTTTAATTAGCCTTTGTGTGTTTCTCAAGGCCTTCATTTGAGTGGAGGAGACCCACCTGCACCAAGAGGGACAGCATGTTTTATTCAGTCTCTAACATTAATGTCACCTGGAAGCACCCTCCTAGAGCGAGTCAGAATAACCAGATACTTAGACATCCCATAACCGAGTCAAGTTGACACATTATATTAACAACGTTAACATAAGATGCTGAGGATGTCATAATCATCGTAAGAGCCCATCCAAAACAATGGGAGCAGGCCTCACTGTTAGATTGATCCCTATAATACCGTAGGAAGTGGCTAGCCAGCGTGTTTGCAGCTGAACGTTCAAAGAAAGCACATCTATACAGATGTTTGATGTTTGGACCATGTTTGTAAGTGTTTTTCTCTTCTCTTATTTCACACATGGCAACTCAACTAGGTACTGTTTCAATTTGTGATATGGATCATTAAAGATATGCAGCTGTAAGCTTACTAATCCAAAGAGAACCACCGCACCTAGAGCTTTGCATCTGGTCTTTCTACCACATGCGAGTTCATTGCTTACTTATTATTGACAAAAAAGTGCGTCTGCCACTTTCTGTCTCCCTCTCCTGACCATTAGCAATTTTCTGATCTTATGACTATCTATCGCTGTGTCTAAATAGAGAAGGCTCAAATTAACAAGCAAATTTCAGAGATATATTTGTACTTAATGCTACTAACAGGCAACATAATTACAAGAGAGCTGAGAACATTGCCTGACAAACAAATTAATAATAATAAAAAAAAACCCTCTCATGCCACTCTTGAGTATAAATTATACCACAGAAAGCAGGAAGAGTCTGTACTTGGCAGTTGTGAGATAACAACCTTGAAATATGTCTGCACTATGTGAGGGGCTTTGGAGGTCTGTTTTGGGATGTAGTCAGAGACTATGCTAATCAACTCAATTTTTTTTTTGCAGGATGCATCTTTATTTCTTTCAAGGCCAAGTTTCAAGGCCACTGCTGAAATTGCCTTTCTATGTGAGGGTCCTCATTAATTTACATGTTTGACATAGTCAAACCTCCAGTAAGTTGGAAGTTGTTAGATTATTATATAGTTTTTTAAATCTCATAATATTTTAGTACCGTGAATTGACTTCCATAAATTATCATTTATATTTCTCCTATGCTTCATGGTTCATTCGTTTGACAATTTGTTTGAAGGCGATCTTCAGTGAGAGCTGAAGTCACTGATGCAAACTCTAATCCTGCTCTAGTGGCTCAACACTTTAGGGATTATCAACTCTGCCTGTGTGTTAGATCACTGAATAAAAATTAAAAATAGCAGTGTCTCGATCTCCAACTCAGAGAACTGTATTCCTCTGGTCTGGAAAGAGAGTAGAGACAGGCACCCATGGTTTCTGAGAGCTTCCCAGGTAATGTTAACATGTGAAGTCCATCAGCTGGTAGCAGAGGCAGTTATACACCCAATAATGCGACACATTATTTTAAGGGCAGGCAGAGGGATGTGAGCTTCTGGCCGTGGTGTGGGAATAATGACCCCTTCCAACCTTGCAGGAGTTCTTGTATTTGAGGACATTATTGAAGGTTGTTTTTATTTTTAATTTTGGAATACAGCTCTATTCTGTTATTTGATTTCTATTTTGAAGCTATTTTGATTTCTATTTCTATTTTGACAGCTCAGCAGAGAAGGGAGAAGAAAAGTATAGGTGAAAAGAAAAAAAACCCACAGAAGTGCTTGGGGGAAAAGCACTTCTGTATGTGTTCAGAGAATGTGGGGTTGTTTGGTTAGACTGAAGTGCTGAGTGTGTGAATATACTTAATTCTTTGCAACAAGCCCATTGGCTATTCAAAGAGATAAATCAGGAATGACAATGATGATGGTGGTCATAAAAGTAATGACTGAAACTTTGACAAGCTACTAAGATAAAATAGAGGTACAATTCCAAAGTTGTGTCAGGCAGGTATTTAGAAAAAATGGCCTAAAGTCAAGAGAGTGGGGAGGGAGGATGTGAACACTGAGAATTCTACTTGGAGAACTCTTGAAAGTTTCCTGCTGAGGATGAGGGAAGAGAGGAGGGACCTTTATGTGCTGGCTTCCTGTAGTCTAGAGACAGGTGGAGGCAAGTACTTTCTAAACCTCACAGCCTGAGTTTCATCCTTGGGACACATACTGTGGAAGGAGGGAAATCCTGCAAGTTGTCCTTTGAGTTCTGATACACTGTGGCATGGGCTGCCCCACCCCCATGCATGCTCACACACATAAGTAAGTGTAAGAAAGAAATGTTTTAAATGTGCAAGCCATGCTTAGCACTATGGGTTAGAGTTTACTGACCTCTAATTTAGAGGAGACACGGCTGGACGGTTCAGGTAGGGAGTCTGTTGTGGGAACCAGCCCATACTCCAGAGTTGATTAGTTGGTTTAGCACAGTTTAGCACAGGACTAGGTGAGCGCTCCCATGAACCTATCCTGAGCCACATGAGAGAATTGGCAGTGACCGCCCCCCATGGCTCTCTATGAAAAGAGTGGCAGAGGGAACTCAAAAGGAAGACAATCACAGAGCAGGACTGGATTTCCAAAGAGGAGGGGGTCATAAATTCCCACTTAGAATAGGGAGTCACAGGCAGAGTGAGGCCACATGATTAATGTGTCAAACAGGGATGCTTGTGACGATAATTAGCACCTTGATGGCTTAATTAGAAGCAAAGATAGGGCAATGAGACTAAACTAGCCATTTCTGAGGCAAAAACAGGATGTCCAGTCGGGTCACTCCAAAGGCATCAAGGAAACTTTAGTCCAGAAGCCTCCTTGGAAAAGAGTCTGTACAATAACATGGTCACCTATAGAAACCACTATCTGCATATGGTCATGAGTACGTGAAATCTGGTACCCAGTCAGAAGTGCTGAAGAGAGTATAAAACAGAAAGCATCCAACATTATTGATATTCCTATTGGTGGTTAAAGGCAGAGGTGATACTATTTTACATATTGTGGTAGATGTTTTCATTGGTGTGAAAAATACCTGAAGAAACAACTCAAGAGTGGAACAATTATTTCAGCTCGTGATTTTACAGGTCCCAGTCCATCATGGCTGCCTTCATCACCATGACCTGGAAGAGTCCCGCACTGTTGAGCTTCTTTCTTGCCCATTTTTGCCAACCGGGTCCCCAGCCCAGGGCGTAATTCCATCCTCCTACTTTCCAAATAGGTCTGTTCTGCTTATTTAGTCTTGTCTGGAATCTATCCCCTATCTCCTAGGTGTGTCTCAATCCAATCAAAGTGATGATCAGAATTAGCAGTCTCCAATAAGTTAAATCAACTAAAATATATCATTTGTGTTAACCTTACTTGTTTCTTTTGGCCTTTTAAAATATGGAAACTAGAAAATAGAAATTTGCATATGTGTCTCACCTTCAGGGTCTGTGTTATATTTCCCTTAGCCACCTTTGCTCTGACGTCCTCAGCTACCCTCCTGACCAAGAGCTTACCTTAAAGTTCTAAAAGACTCAGAGGCCCTACAGCCAGCTTGCCATACTCTGAATGCAGGGATGACCTCTCGTTCTTCCATGTGCCACCCAGGCTAAGGCAGGCAGAGGACAGAGAGGCAAGAGCGTGCAAAAGGATACAGATGGACGAAAACACCAATGGGAGCCTTGGGGACTCTGCCCTCCTCCTATCCTACTGTGACCAGAACACAGATATGGAAGACCAACTCTAAATCCTGGTTAGGCTTTGATTTATTTGGACTGGGTGTTCTCTTTCCTGGCTTGACAATGAATTTGTAACTTAAAAACAAAAACTAGAGAACTGCCTGTCTAAGAGTGAGAAAGAAGGTCATGGAGTTTGAATCTCAGGGTAGGAAGAGTCTACTCTACTGAAGATATTTATTTTTTTGATCTATTATTGATTCTTAACTATTATGAGAAATTTAAAGAATACATTAAAATAGAAAGAATAATTAACCTCATATATATCTACATTTTACCAATTTTATTTTACCTAATTTGCTTCTTTGGGAGTAAGAACAGGACTCAAGTATTTTAATGTAAATCTCAGGTGTTGTATTATTGTATGCATAGATATCATGATATGTAGAGGATAAGGATTTTCCTTCTAATATAATTTATCCTATTTTGAGGAGATGGGAGCAAGTTGAGAAGTATATTTCAGACATACCATGTGTTGTGCCTTTTAATACACTTTAACAATTGCAGGGAGCTTGAGACCACTTGTCCGTTGTTGGAAGTCATTGTGGAGAAGGTATTGGATAAAATCCCTGGAGATAGGCCTCCTACTTAAGTCTGCCCTCTAAACATTTGGTTGGCTTATTTTATGTCCCATGGGGCCCATCACAGAAGCTTAAACTTGGTTTCCTACGTCTCTCTAGCACCTTCAAGAAATTGCCTTTCCATTACATGCAGCATCCCAAGGAGGAGATTCCTAAAAATCAGTTGTCCTTGCATCAGCCACTAAGCTTATATCTCTTCTTGGTGTGGTTGTTTGGCACTTTGAGAGAGCCCTTGTTGGATGCTCTGGGGAGACATTAAAGGCAGGCAGATCTTTGAGGCATCCAGGAGTTTGAATTAGATGCTTGGCTTGCAATGGAAGGGTTGAAGGCTCTGTGCGTGGACTCTCTAGCCTCCCAGAGAAGGCAGCTGGTCATCTGAGTTCTCAACCATGATGAGTTCTTCCAGCCCCTAGGAAGTCATTCTTCTCTGCCTTTTGGGGATAGATTTACTTTATATGAGGAGAACAAAGATTGATCCATCTGCTCTTCGCCCCTGGTTCCAGTTCCGGCAATGGAAGCTCACTTCCCCTCTGCTGAACTGGATGCTTTAATCTGTACACCTCCAATCTGGCTCATTCCCTGTTCACAGCGTAGAGCCACCACGCCACCTACTTGTCTCAGCCAGTTTTCCAAGCGTTGCTTTTATCTACACCTCTTTGCTTTTAGTCTTCCATTTTCATGGGCCACTTCTCCAACCACTTGGTCTCCTGTTTTGGTTTTTTATCCGCATAAGTGCTTCTCTTCAATTTCTCCATGCGCCACGCCATCTCACCTCACCTTTCCACTTAAGCCTGTGGTCTCGTGGATTCTTACACTGCTGTTAGAAGTCTTCTTTCCAGGCCATCGATGGGAACAGCTAGAGCTCCCTTCTGCTTCTACGAGTTGCTAAGCATGTACATTGGGGTATGTTGGTCAATGTCTCTACACCCCAGTCTCCTCCTCCATTACAGCAGAAAGGCAACTATGTTAGAGGATTCTTATAGTGAATTAAGTAGACACTACAGAACACTTTTGATGCTGACTGGCGTTGGTTGTTTAGGTCATTCATACATATTCAGCTTTGTGTCTGAGTGTGAAAGTCATACATGAAGACTGAACCTTGGGGACCTTCTAGTTTCCTTTACACACTAGGTTCTAACCAATGTTTCTCATCATCTTCAAAGGCATGGACAGTGGAAGTTTTTTTGTTCTCGCCTCCACATCACTTGTTTTTATTGGTAAATAGCATTTGTGTGCTACTGGATCCCTGCTTTTTGTTTGTTTGTTTGTTTGTTCTTCAGGAGGCTTCTTAATGATAAGTTCTTCTGCTCAGGGTCTCACTAGGATCAGCCCTGCAATCCAGAGAGAAGAAGGTCTCTGTATAGTTACCATGCTATTCTTTCCCTAGGAAGAGACATTCACTGAAGCTGTGGTTCCTGTTGAAGTCCATTTGCTGGAGAAATCACTTCATTTGTCTTGACGAAATGCTGCTGCTCCTGCAGCCGCTGCAGACACTACTGCCTCTGTCCTTACAGAACACTGCATTCTCATGCGACATCTCTGCCCTCAGCTTCTGGTCTAGTGAGGACATGCAGTGGCATTCAAGCTCCTTGCAGAAACCCCTGAGTTAATGGCTGTTAGAAAAGCAGAAGAAAGTTATTTTAGGCGTTAATGGCCACTGCTTCCCGTGGAAGTGGTAGTTAAGCACTTCTGGGACCTAGAGGATAAAAGGCAAGGCTCTTATGCAGGGTAGCTCAGGTTTATGCTGCCAGGGTGGGGGTGGGGGTGGGCTGGGATGGGGGTCTACAGGCCCTGTGCCTCTGAATCAGATTTCACCAGCTTCAAGATGCCCCCGGAGGACACTACAGTCTATGGCCCCAGTGGGGCATCAAGGTGGTATTGTGAGGGTTCACGAAGGACTTTCCAAATCTGAGAAAGTATTTACTGTTCATAGAAGAAAAGTTAGCTGAAAAATCATTAAAAAGGAAAGGAATGAGATTTTGCAGCTTCTCGGGGGGGGGGGGGGTGGTTATTGATATCTGAAATCACCTTGCATTGGATTTAAGATAATAGAATCATTGCCTTTCATGTTACGAGTAGTCGCTCCATATGATGGTTCAGGCTTTACTCCTAGAACAGTGGACCTTCATATAGCATCCCAGGCTCTTACTTGGACAGTTCCCCTGGCAGAGACAACCCTACTTAGCAAGAGTATTAAGAACATTTCAAAAGTGATACAGTAAGGAAAAAAATGGGCTGAGTACCAGATAGGCCTAGGATCAAATTGATCTTACTAGTTACATGATATTGAGCAAGTCACATCCTCTTGGGTTTCATATTTCTCATTTACAAAATGTCCACAATATTTCCTACCTCCATGCCCTCCTTCTGCGCATATGTATAATATATTAATTGATATATTAGTATATTAAAGAAGCAGCATAAGAAATGTCTCTAGCTTAGTATAATCACTTAGTGAATGGTACTTTTTAAGAGGTAGCCAATAAATGCTAATCTATGTTCGTCTTCCTGGGCTAAATATTTTCTCATCTTCTGGGGTTGACAAATGTACCACATTATTGATGAGGCAAAAGCTATTAATAAAGCTATAAACACAAAAGCACTATTTTATTCCCTTTCTATTTTCTAAATTTAATGCCTAATGTTATAGCTGTGAAATTATGGGCATTTGTTCCAGTGGCGAATAGGGTCTCTGTAGCTGGCCAAGGAAACTTTTCCATAATTTAAAAATAAATAAAATATGAATTGCCACAGCAGTCTGAATCACCCTTCATTCTTTTGGTCACTGGAATGACCTAAGCCGTTTTAGCATTGCAGAATATTAGAGCTGGGAGTCACCGTAGACATCATCATACCTGGGCCATTCACTTTATTGATGAAGAAATTGAGGCCCAGAAAGATTACATGAGTGGCTCCAGGTCATACCGCTAGTTTGTGGTGCAGCTGAGACTCCATGTTGGTCTCCTAACTCTAAATCTTTTCACTGTGTCATGTCTCTCCAGAGACCAACACATGGCACGATAATGTCCCTGCTGCGTGTCCAAGTCATTAGTGATGCAATTGGCATTTTTCTCCTTTGTACACTATCTCTTACCCACATGGATGCCACAGCACAGCAGGACTTTGGGTTTCTCAGGGGAGAGTAGAAAGGGTTTGAGGGAGGAAGAAATATTGGTGTGCATTAGAAAGCTAGAAATATGATTGTGGAAGCAGTTAACACCATTTGATTCCCAGAAATGATCAGTGAGAATTTAAATAGAGACTGAGGTCTAGCAAAAAGAATACTACCATTTTTGCAAAGATACATTGACTCTGATATCCTGGTACACGTTTGCATCTCCTAATGCAACCAGCAGCTGGAGTGGAGGAACAGAGGACCTGTGTTCGTTTAACCCCATGCCATCTCAGCTGTTCCAGTTCTGTGTCTAGCGAAGGCGTGCTCCGTAAGGTAGGTTAGGAAGCTACTTCCACATATATGATTCTATACCCAGAGAGTGGTAAAGAGTGCCGTTACCAGAACAGTTGGGATAATAAAACCTTGCTGAATTCAGTCATTCTTCACACACCCAGCAACAACACGCCAGCTACAGGGCCGGTATCAGGGACCACAACCTGTTCATTCATTTAGCCGCTCAGCAATCATGCCATATGCTAGCAAGATGTTAGAGATTAGGTCCCATGTCCCTAAGTCATTTGTTATGCTTTTATCTACTCACTCTATAAATATTTCAGAATCTCCTTATGCCAGGTGCGCTGCTCCACAGTGCGCGCCAGCACTTTCAGCCTTCCCGGCTAAGACAATAGGAAATAAGAGTGTATCCCCTCAAGCTGTAGTGGACCTCCCTCCGACTCCATTGCTGTCCTTAAATTCAGAAGAGGGCACTGTCAGTGCTGCTGTCAACTAGATTAAACACCAGCTTCCTCCTAAGCGGAGGCAGTGCTCTAAACTGTAATTTGTGGCTGGTTTAGCTCACGGCACTGCCTGTTTATTTTGCAAACTGTCTTTATCATTCATTTACTTTGCCCCCCCACCCCCACCCCCGTGCCCCCCACCCCCGCCACCTCTGCCCCACCCCCACCCCCACCCCAGTAGATGACAAAATCCATGGGCATAAATACCCTGTGCTCCTCACCTCTATGTCCCCTCCTTAGGCCAGCCCTAGAATATTTTTCGTGATTCTTCCTTTGCTTTTCCTGACTTCCTTCTTCCTTTCCTTCCTTCTTCACCTTCTCTCCTTCTCTCTCTGTTCCTTTTTGATCTTCCTGTTCCTTCTATCTTTTTCACTTCTCCTCTTTCCTTTTTTTTTTTTTTTTTTCTTTCCTAAATATATCCACTGCCTTTGCTGCACTGGACTAGGGTCCGTAGATTCCACAGTCCTTGACTCACAGAACTTAACGTTGAGAGACAGAAGAGAGAGCTGTGGTCTGTAAGACAACACAGTCCTTTCTGGGGAGTGGTGAGAGTTGGCACTGGCTATAGGGCAGCTCAAAGACAGATCCAAAGCTAAGATGGAGTGGGGTAAAATGGTATGAAATAAAGTATTCAACAGTGAGAAATTTCACCCCCCCCCTCCTCAAATAAGGCAGACTGAAAGAGAGACACGTCTATGCAGTAAAGTCCATTCTCTCAGTTAGTTACCATTTTCCTGTGACAAAATGCCCTGACAAAAACACGTTAAGGGACAGAGGTCTTATTTTGCCTTACCATTCAAAGAGTCAGAGCACCACCGGGAAGACCTGGTGTCAAGAGCTTCAGGCAGTTGATCCCTTCTTTGCGTCATTAGGCTGGACGCAGAGCATGATGCATCTTGGTGTTCAGCTAGCTTTCCCCTTTATGTACATCCCAGGATCCAAACATTCTACTTTTTGGGTATATCTTCTTACATCAGTGAATTTAATCCAGATAGTTCCTCTTAGCCATGCCTATAGACTGACCTAATCTAGGTAATCCTTCACAAATCTACCCAGAGACTGGCTTCCTAGTTCACTCTATATCTTGGCAAGATGGCAGTCAACGCTACCGCACCCATCACATGTGAACTGGCACAGGGGAGCTATTCACGTACGTTATAGCCAGAGTCTCAACATCCAGTTGATATTTATTTCTAAACCTAGGTCTTTGAAATTCCACTACAGATGCACAAGTCTTTCTTGAGCAGGGGTGTCTTTGAGGTCTCAGTATCAGGGCAAATGCACATTTAGAGGTCCAAAGTCGACGTGTCAGTGATTTTTTTTTTTTTTTATGTTGAATTCATCAGTAAAAGTAGACATCCTTGAAAGGTAAGAAAGGTGACCAAAGACCACACTATCCACTCCTAGGGTAGGAGTGGAGGCTATGATGGTGTCTGAGATGATAGAGTTTTGTTACTAGACAACGAAAAGCTAAGGTTTAGAAATGCAGAGCTCCTTAAGACCTGTGGATATTTGGTCAGATAAGGTACAGACATACAGGGAGCTGGAGTTTAACTCAGCTACCGAAGGAATGTCAGAAAAGGAACGAGAAGGTGGGGGAGATATAAGACAAAGAAAGAGGAAAAGGGGGCCAGAGAAGGAGATAGACGGAGAGAAGAAATACAGGCAAAAGGAAGCGCCTGAGTGTTGTACCAGGCTACAGAGGCCCAGGGAATGGAGTCCAATCCGTGGCACTATGATGAGTCTCCTATGCGTGCAACTGCAGCCGTTCTTCTGAGCTTGGTTTTGCTGTGTGAGAATGATTTAACAATGCATTATAATGGGCTCACCTTGCCAGGCACAGTGGCAAATAGAACTTTGACCGTTAATTCAAGACCTGGCTGAGACAGGAGAAGAAGAAGACACCTAATAAGAACATGGAACTATTCCACTCTCTGGGTTCTGCCAAGCTAAGCAGGCTAGGGAGTCACTTGACATGAGCTTAGCCCAGGCACTGCCAGCGCCTGTTTGCTGACAGTTCAGATGGGGGTTTGGAGCTGAGAACCAGTGTGAGGCTTCACGCTGAGGTGTGAGTTCTGTCTCTGGGCTAGCCTTGCTCTGTGAAAGCAGGAGCTACTAGAGGCCCTGACCTTGGCCTCCTCCCCCAGAACCACCTACTGGGGGCTACCACAGCACACGAACCTCCAGCTAGGAGCCTGCCATTGTGGTACCCACAGCAAAGACTACAAGCAACCACTGAGAGGACCAGCTCAGGCCCAGAAAAACACCAGCTTCTTCACACGCTTCTAACTCCCAGGTTAATTCTGGGCTGCAGGTGGCACAACTGTAGTTTAGCGATGGAATTAGAGAGGCCAGTGAGACTTGGTGATTATCCTACTGGCAGCAAGGTTTGAACTCGTCTGTCCAGCTGTAGGGCCCCTTCTGCCATTAAGTTTGGCAAATGGAGTCGCGGCAGGCAGGGTGTCAGCTCTGCGTAGCACATACTTAGCAGAGCATACACAGAGTTGTGGGTGAGGCGAGGTTCTGAGGACTAACTGTCACCTTAACTCTGAGACTCTCATCATTCTCTGGGATCTGGTCCTGCCTTGGCACAGGTGCCAGTGCTACTTGGCAAGAGCAGAGTGACGGGTTTCCAACATGGGCGTTTTAATAGTCTGTGCCTAATTGCACAGCCCTTGTGCTGATGAGACATTTGTCATGGGCTTTCTGCCAACGTGAGATCCAGGTGTCATTCTGGGTATCCTTGACGGGAAGTGCTCAAAGCGACAGTGTGTCTCAGAAAGCCAGCCACGTACAAATATGCACAAGGAGAGGACTGGGTGAGGCATACTGAGGAGGGCAGTGAAAGGACAGATCTGCCTCCCATTGTGCTACTGCCAGGACTGCTACTCAGGTGGGCAGGTGATTCAATCTTCCATTGCCTGACTTCATGATCTGTGAATAAGAGGGAATACTAACACATATACTAAGGCGTGTCTTGAAGACCCCCAACTCCACTTCAAAGGGTCCAGCCTGGAGACTGGCGTACAGAAGACCTGGATTAGGAAAATTCCTCTTATGGCTCATTTAGCGTCCAGTATCCCATCCTAAACAGTGAAAAAAGCAGGAACTGGATCTACCTTGTTCGCTGCAGTACTCTCATTTCTGGCGCTGTGTTCATACATAGTCAATAGTTTCAGATGGATGATAGAGAGCCATTTTATAGTTGGCCTGACAGACATGGTGGTTGCTTGGAATATAACCGTAGATAATAGCAAATGGAGCAATTCACAGAGAGACTCTATCAACTAAATGAGGATGGCAGGTCAAGGGCGAGTAAGGGAAGATGAAGTCAGTTTTGAATGTACCCAGAGGGATTTTAATAACAAATGTAAAAATCATACATAGGGCCTTCACAGAAAGAAGGTCAGCCATGCTGGTTGTCTCACTGTCACCCGAGTGGCCATGGACTGTAGGTGACAACCACACTGATCCAGGATAACTAAAACCATAGGCCACAGGTTAAAATCACAAGTCACTAGCTCCAGCTCACAACACCGTCTTTCCTTCCTTCCTTCCTTCCTTCCTTCCTTCCTTCCTTTCTTTCTTTCTTTCTTTCGGGTGGTGGTATTGAGACAGGGCCTTACTATGTAGCCCTGGCTCTCCTGCAACTCACTATAGAGACCAGGCTGTCCTTGAATTCACAGAGATCCACCTGCCTCTGCCTTCTGAATGTTGGGATTAAAGGTGTGCACCACCATAAGTGGCACAACCTTTTTCTTATAAATCACATTTTACTAGAATTTAGCCATGCCCATTAATTTATATATATCGTCTAAGCTAGTTTCATGCTATAAGCTCAGAGTAGTCTTTCAAAAAGTCATATAATTAGTAAGGATTAAAATGCAGCTCTTTATTAAAAGAAAAAAAAAAGCCTATTCTAGCACCTGACTTAAACACTGAGGAGCTCTCCTACCTCACTGAGTAAGATGTAACCAGCTTGGCTCCTGGGAACCCAAAGATCTTTCATCTCAGCTTCACAACCCCCATTATGCTGATCCCCTCCCCAACTGGGCTGTTTGTGTCCCTTCATTGTTGCAGGATGACAAGAGCAAAGGGATCTCCTCTCCATTATACCTGGGAATAGCATACAGATGCTGAGGAAGGCCTACATCTATTTCTGGTGTCCTCTTCATAGCAATGTTGCAGTGCCCACTGTGCATCTCTTACTCTGACCTCTAGTCTTCGGCCGCATGCTCTTGCAAATGGACTGGCTTTGAGCGTATGATGAGGCTCAAGTCTGACCATGCATTAAAATGACTCCCAAGATTTTTCAAAATAGAACTCGTATGAGACCCGGCTATTAGACTTTTAAAAAGCATCCATGTGATTCTAATGTTCAGCCAAGAGGACATGGCAAGCCACAGTCATTGTGACTGGTAGTGTCCATGGAGAAAGCAGTAGCTAGCAGCCATGCAGAATGGGCTCCTGCTTAGGATATGATCAGCAGAAGGAGTCTTGGCAGCTGGCTGGACCAGACAAGATATTTATACAGTGAAGGCCAAGATTAGTATCATCAGAAATATAAATTGTGGCCAGTAAAAAACAAACAAACAAACAAAAAAACCCTACAGTCAGTGCCAAGAAACAAAACTATGTGTCAGACCTAGGGGATCGGATAGAGGAGATAGGATAAGAAACCAAGTCTGAGGGTGTAAAGCAGGAGTGGGGTCAAAGGTGAGACATGCACATGTAGGGAACAAAGGAGCCAGAGGAGATGTGTGGCTGTTCCGAGGAGGACATGGTTGTAGGCCCAAGGCCTACAGGACCTAGTGGTGAGGCCACACACTGGCTCCATCTGGCATCGGTCAGACTGACAGAGCTAAAGCCAAATATAGAAACAGAGAAGTTGTCTTCTGCTGCCTCTTGTTTGACTCTGAGTTTCTTGCTTGAGACACAAGCAGAGCCTATAGCTCTGTGGCTTGAAAAGCATCAAATTGCAGTAGGCTGGTGAGGCCTGGCTTTGTACAAGCTTGGCCAGTGCCGCGAACGTGTTCAAGTTACTCTCTAGTGACTGCCGTTCCCATGTTCCCATTTTTTGTTTTTTTCCTTTTCTTTTGGGGGTCACCACTGTGAGCATTGCTGTCAATCACATCCCTCCCTCACTCAGTTGCTCACTGTCATCCCTTCAGTCATATGTTTAGCCATTTAGCCATTCAGTAGATGTTCATACAGTGTCCTCTGGGTACATGGCAGCACCATGTTCTTACCTTGGGGGCCTGAGGAAGGAGACCTTTAAATCCAATGCCAGCAGACCCACTGGGAAGACAGAGAGATGGAGACATGTAAACCATACCTATGTATGGGGCAAGGTGCAGTTGCACTGTGACCGTTCCAATCCTGCATCCAGGTACTGTGGATAGGGAAGAAGCCAGGCCTAGGGGCCACATCTGAATCTGCCATCTCTGTTTGGTCTAAAACTCCCAAGTCTAGGAAGTCAGCCTCCTGAGCTGCAAAATAGCCCAGCCATGGCTGCTTAGCCACCTACGGAGTCTCTGAAGGACAAACACCTGCGGCATTTGATGTTTTACTCGATTGCTTGACCCCATACACAGAAAGGTCCCATTTCACTATTCTGTTATTCTTCCCTTTGGCCTGTCCCTGAAACTCACGGTGACCCACCGTGAGAATCTGAAATTGAAGGTGAGCTCTCTGTTTACCTCTTCTGACAGGGAAGAAATAATACAAGCCTTGGGTCAGACAGCTTATTTTAGAATGGGGTTTTCCCAGTTCTTTGGGTCTTGGCCCTCGGTGCATTCCTTAGCTTCTCTGAGCTTTGTTTTCTACTTTGGAGCAGAAATAACACAGCATTGTCTACTTACATGGATGTCACAGGACTGGAGGAATGTTTCACACTTGGTTTTTAGAGGTGGGTCACTTTATCCCCGTGACTGTGTTGAATGTGATAACTGTGATTATTAATTGTGTTATTACCAGTGATGAGTGAGTAAATGCTTATGCCACAGTCATCTTTTTAAAAAAGAATAAGGGCAAGCGGAAAGAAAAAATAGCCACACTCTGCAAGTATCTCGGTTTCTGCAGTGTGAGGATGCCCACTGTGAGTGACTGTAAGCTAAGATGCCGCCTAATAAGGAGCTAACGAGTAAGTGTGCACATTTGACTCGTCTGCCATGGGTCTGTTCCAGCACACTACTGATTAGTATTGATGTCACCCAAGTAAAGCAGGTGACAGTGGGACAGAAGCAGGGTAGCTCTGGCTTGGATACAACCACCCAGATGTGGTAAAGAGTCGGTGCCAGGCAGTGCCTGGTACCACTGTCTGCCAGACTCTTTGCTGAGGGTCATCACTCATCAGGTCATGAGTCCATACCTTTGAGTAGGGTACTTACTATGAAAGGGAGAAGCTCAAGGAAGCTTTCAGTGCATGTGGCCCAGGATGGCATAAGCTTGTGTCACCTGGCTAGCCTCCTGTTGTGGATTGGACTCTTTGCTAACTTCTACGTGGGGTCCTTACTGCTTTTCTAAGGTGAAATGAGTAATGGCAGCTTTGCCACATGAGTTCACTTGGGAGTTTTCCTGCTCGTTTTTTACTTGGTGCTAACAGCACAGTGTTGTTTTGTCCATGTTACAGAAAAACAAATAGAATCTCTATTACATGGGGTAATTTAGCAAAAGCTACCCAGTGGCTTCACATAGCATAGTTTATTTTTCATAGCACAGTATGAAGTGCATTGGAGGCCTCGCCCCTTCAGGGTAACTTGGAAGAACTCTGTTATTCTCCCTTGCCACTTAGGGAAGTTGACAAATGAGGTCTTCAGATCCTAAGGAAGAGAAGATGAGGCATCAGCTTCAGACATATCCAGGTAGGGTGGCCATTGTGTCAAGTGACCACTGCAGGTCTGGTCTCTGAACTCTCTCTGTGGTCTCCCAAATGTTCCCTTTCTGCTTGTTAGTAGATGCCTTTGTTCGGGCTTCTCTAGCAGACTGCTGCAGACAAAGTATCCGAACATTCATTTCCTATGGGTACGGGATCTAGGAAGCTCAAGGTTAAGGCACAGGTGCATCTGATGTCTGACGCACTTCCTGGTTTTGAGATGGCTACCATCGCCTTGTACCCTCACATGGAAGACGACACAGAGACAAAGCAAGTCCACATGTTTCTTCCTACAAGGGCACAAATCTCATTCAAGAAGGTCACACCTCCACTGCTTAATCACCTTTCAAAGCCTCCATCTCCCAGCACCAAGTTGGGTGTTGGGTATCAACACAGGAATTTGGGGGCGAGGTTCAAACATCAGGTCCGTACAGCATCTCAGATAATTAAACCTAGAAGAGATTTCTAAAGAGGCAAAGGGAAGCAGCCTGAGTCCTTGCATCACTTCACAGAGGAAAGGACCTCCTGACCCTTTTTTAGATTGTGATGGAGAAGGAAACCTTTGTTTGGTTAAGTCTCTGAGATGCAAAGTTTGGTTCGTCTCAATTGCTATAACCAGTTGCCCTGGTTACATCTGGCCAGATCCAAAGATCTCTAGTGTTGTTTTCCATGCTCTGGTCCTGTGATATCAGACCATGCTGCAAGGTAATTGCCTCTGACTAGTCAGTTATCCTCAGGCCAGATTGCAAACTCCCCAGGAGCAGACACTGCCTATGTGATATCTGTGTAGCTACGATCAGTGTATAGCCTTCCTCAACAAATAAGCATGCAGGCATCTACTAACATAGCATTGACTATGCACGCTTGCTTGATAAGTATCTGTTTTTATGAAAATATTTAAAAAATTGAAATATAAGAGAATTATTAAAAGGGATTTATACTGAGGTTACAGGTAGTTTTTATTTTCTCACGTTAATATTAATTGCTTGGAATTGGTTGCATGGAGAGCTATGTTGAGAAATGTTTGGGATTCCCTTTTCTCAGGGAGTATGGAATAGGGAAGGAGCAGCTGATAGATTAGTGATGTCTGCAATGGAGGGCGGAGCAGCATATGTGCTGTGTTTCTGTGGGCCCTGCAGGGCTAGTACGGGATGGAGCATCAGTAAATGTTAGCTGAGTCAAGTGGAGCTTAAACATAGTCATTGTGCCTCTCTCAATTCTTAAGCAAATAATTGGAGTGGAATAGAAAGAAACTGAAATGGGACACAGGGAAATTAACATGGAAATCATATTGCAGGCACTTGACAAACTAATTAAAGTGGAAAATGCAGCTAGCTTTTTTTTTTTTTTTTTTTTTTTTTTTGGGTGCATAAACATTTTTCTTCTTTTGAAACAAGAGGGTAAAAGCGACAAGTGCTCAAATTACACTTTTATGGGCGTGCTCTCCCAAGCATGTGTGGCACCTTGAAGAAGGTTTTGCTGTGTTCGGAGCAGGAGAGTCCAATTGCTCAGAGAATTCTTGGAATTTTGTCAGATATGTGTGCTTTTCCCAAGAGAAGACAAACAGAATGTTTGTTTTTATAATAAAGGAATGCAGCTGCTTTCCCACCCAGTGTGTGGCCTGGAGCCTCAGTGTTTTCATCTCAGAGATGGGACTAATTCTACCAATCTTAGGGTTGCCACAAGGCTCAGAGGAGCGAAAGGACATGGCAGCGTTTATGTGTAGCTGTTCACACACTCTAAGTAACAGTCATTAGCACAATGAGTGTTGGGGACACATACCTAAGCTGGAGTTGCAGACCTGCCCTTCTGTAAGCTGCCAGATTCATGTCACTTCTCTGACTGTGCCCTTGCACTTAAAAAAAAATATGGAGAAAATAATAAACCAAAGCAACCTGGTAGAGTTGTGCTAGAAGCTACGGCTTGAAGAATACAAGTCGAGATTGGCACAGTTACTGTGATAAATATTATCACATTAGAGGCAGTTACTTCACTAGATATTAGGTTTCTTAGAAATATCATGCACTATGAGGGGAATTACAGTGTGACCAAGGGCAACACACTCATGTCTGTCAGGCCTTTAATGTGATGGTAGTGGGAAAGGGAGATGTTTACAAAAATTATTGCATTAAAGGAATTTAGGAATTGTTAAACCCTTTCTTATCATACTTGATAATTAAGTAGAATATAAACAGAAATTGGATATAAGGAGATTAAAATATCTTCACATGTACCATATCATCTTATCTTCTTCACAACCCAACATCTTATATAAAATATATATATATATATATATATACCACTATGGACTTTATAAAGTAACATACATCTTATAAGCAATAGGAATCCTCATGGGACATGTTCCCAGCAAACTCCCTGGTTAGTGGGTTTGCTTCAGCTTTCTTCTAACTGTACATGTGTACAGCAAACATGAAGCGTGAGCACTGTTCAGTTTGCAGTGTCCACTTCTGGAATGTTCTGTGGCCTAAAGACTGAGTAACGCCAAGTCAAGTGGCAAATGTGCAACAATAGTGACAGAGTGGAACAGAAATTCAAAACAACCATGGTCTCATCTCGAAAGAGCTGATCTACATTTAGCTGATCGAATTCTTCAGATCTGAGTTTCCATGTCTACAAACAGGAAAATCCTATCTACCTGTATGGAGGAGAAAAGAGAGAGTTTTTATTTGCAATTCTGAGCATCGTTTTTTTGGAATACGTACAAATAAATGCGCATGGGCGTTCCTTAGCTGTTCACACTAATTGCTCTGCTGTGCAATTGGTCCATGATGCTTAACAAGTTCGGTCCATACGTTCATGAGTCTTTCAGAACAGTGTCAATCAGCCAATAAGGTGGTCAGAGTTGTTGTGTAGCAGTGGGAGTGGCCTTGAACTCAGGTCTTTTGACCTCACATACTGAGGCTTTGATCTATTCAGTAAGGGCTTGTATTTCAACAGTGTTGTTAGCTGAAAACATACTGACCATTTTACCATATTCTTTAGGTGAGAGATACCGTTAGTTTTCTTTGACTTCTTAAAATGGATAAGCACACCATGTAGTAAGAGAAGTTCTACAGTTTGACTGCACATCCTCTTCCTACTGCTTTCACTGTCTACCTTCTCCTGAACTCCAGCCTGGGCTTTCCAGACTCCTTAGGCTTCCTCCCATTCTATTTCCCAGAACGTCCTTGTGGAGGTCAATCACCCTATGTTCCACCCCTCCAGACCTAAGCCACCAACTGGCTTCTCCTCTAGAGAATCTTTTCCACCTCTTCCTACTTGGTCCTATTTTCCCATTTCTCTGAGCCCTCATTTTTTCTCTGCTTTCACGTTTAGCCACATTTGACTCACCCCTCTGTTCTACAAGTATTAACATGACCGACACAACCTAAGCATTCACAGTTTTGGAGATGCTGAACCTGAGTGTATTATTTCTGAAATCCCAGTTTTATTTCCTCCCTGCTCTGTGGTCTTGGGCAAGTTACTGAAATAACCTGGGCTTCACAGTTCTAATCTACAAATGAGGATGATCTGCCCCTCAATGCAGAAGGGTGAGTGAGAGCTCACTGCGTGCTGTCTGACTGATGATAGTGCTCCAAACCAGTGGGGGCTTTTTTTCCCTTTGCTTCCCTCTCCTGAAGAATGGAGCCTCTTAATGGTCCATGCCTAGATCCTATGTACGATACCTGTCATAGAGGAGGTGATTAGGTAATGTCATTTGTTTACTTGTGAATTAATAAAAAGCCAGACAGATGCATGAAAGATTGCAGTATGGCCTGCAAACTTCCCCTCCCTCCACTTTGTGTCTGAGGTATCCTTCCTTCGTGTCCTCTGTATCCTTCCTTAGAAGAGGATGTGTGTGTGTGTGTGTGTGTGTGTGTGTGTGTGTGTGTGTGTGTGTGCGTGTGTATGGAGGTACAGGTGCATGTGTGCATGGAATCTGGTGGTCTCCTTCAGGTGTTGTTCCTCAGGTGCTGCCCACCTCGTTTATTGAGACAGTCTCTCAACTGTACCTACATTGGCTTGCTGAGAAGGCTACACTCACTTGTTGACTAGTGAACCCCAGGGATCTGCCTGCCTCTGCCTCCTTAGTGCACGGATCAAAAGCAAGGACCACTACACTCATCCTTTTACATGGATTCTGAGGATTGATCTCGTCTTGTGTGGCAGGAACTTTCCTGACTGAGCTATTTCCTCTAACCCCTGAGGATGTTATCAATTGACTCTTCCTTCAAGTATACCTTCAGCTGACTCATCTCATGTACGTGGTTCTCTGCTTTCAGTACAGTGGGTGTGCTATGGTAGCAATAGGTGATCTGCTTTAAGGATGATGCTGGTGACTTCTGCCTCTGAATTCCAGCCGCATCACCCACCCTTGGGAAGCAACACCAAAGAAACAGTCAGTGTGATGCATGGTGTACTCCAATGAGAACTATTGTTCATACACCAAATTTGCTCTGCATCTATGGTTGTTAAAGTAAGAAAAAAAGATTAATAATGTACATGTTTAAGCTTGAAAGAGTAATCAACAGGAAGGTACACATCTTAGCTGTAAAGCTGTCTTCACATTTAGCGTACAGCAGAGCCTTCCTGCTAATCCTTCTGAGGATGAAGGATTGGCTGGGACGAAATTGGTTTTTTTTTTTTTTCCTTTCTTTCTTGTGCATCTTGAAGGCTTTAAAAAATGTTATCATTTCTAAAAGTTATTATTTTTCCAAATTTCAAGTAAGCTTTTAATCAGCTTCATTACGGGGATCTCCCTTGTTTTTGGATTTGCCTGTTCTCTGTTAAAAGGACGCTGGGATCCTGGGCTACACCAGGCTTAAAATCACATGTCTTCATAGAGCGAGCGCTGTCACTCAGTTCCTGCCAGGGCTGCGGTGGCAGCTGCTACCAGCCCACCTCGTGGACTGAGTGATTGGTGTACACAATAAACTAACATCTGTAAGGTGCATCTCGGCATGGGTGTCAGGGAAGCTGAAGACAAAGCGGAATGGCACCATTAGGGCCAGATTTAAGACTCCAATTTGTGTCGCATTTGCATAACAATGCACCAGAGCCACCATTCACTGTTTCCATTTCAGGATTCACTGTTTCACCTTCCCCAGGCATTCCCAGGGGAGGGGGAGGCAAGAGATGCTGGCAGAAGGGCCTCAGCTCATCAGAATGTCCTTTGTATAAACACAGGCTTCCCTGGGGTAGGTAAGGAGCTTCATGTGTCTTGAGTCCTGGGAGCTGCTTTGGGCTATATACCCTGGGCTTCCCCATGCCTTTCAGCTAGCGGATGGCAAGGAGCATGGCAAGGTCAAGGCAAGCCTTGGAGCTGGCCAGGGTAGTGTATTGCCTAGAATTGATCCCAGCTGCTCTTCAGGCTCAGCAGGAGGAGTGCAAGATGACAGGCTACCTGAGTGACATAGCCAGCTTAAGGTGAGCCTGGGAAAGTTAGTGAGATTCTGTTTCATCGTGGATATAAAATAAAATAAAGGAAGACGCAGGACTGGGAGTAGGATGCAGTCGTAGAGTATTTACTCAGCCTGAGGCCCTGGATCAAATCTATAACTAAAAAGAAGAAAAGGGAAGGGAAGGGAAGGGCAGGGAAGGGAAGGGAAGGGAAGGGAAAGAAAGGGAAGGGAAGGGAAGGGAAGGGAAAGGAAGGGAAGGGAAGGGAAGGGAGGGGAATGGAAGGGAAGGGAAGAAAGAAAGAAAGCAAAGCTTTGGTATTAAGAGCTAGTTGGCCTGGGTCCCTTGTTATACCTCAGGCTCTGAGCTCCTCCCCTCTGCAATGAAAGATGCATAGTAAGAGGTAAATGTCACTGAGAGGCTGTGTGTCAGAAGATGCTAAGCATCTTTAATCTTCCCATTTATCTTCTAAGCCTAAAGTTTCCGTTCCCATCTCTGTCCTTTTCAACCCACTGAAGGTACCTAGGCACAAACAAGTACTTTTCCAGTTACTCAACCTGCATAGGAGAGATAGGACCTTTCACTGCTTTTTAGCTCAAGTAGTAGAGGCTCAACAGGGACAACACAGTGACTGACACTTCTTTGGCCCTGGCACTTGTGCTGAGGATTTATTGTTGGACAAAATCACTGGTGGCTGTGAGTGCTTAGAATAGCAGTTTTCCACTCTGTCCCTAGCCCTGGCCAGGTGCCCCAGTCTTAGACTCTGTCCTAGGTATCATTGGCTATGTCTGCCCCATCAAGCTTTGTTTGGCTTCAGTTCTCCCAAGTGCGATTCAGCCTTAGCTGACTAAAAGGGCAAAGGTACAAGCGACCAAATTTTATGAAAAATGGCTTATAATGATGATTAATTACAGAGCTAAGAAATGTTATTTTTTAAAAAAATCACTGAGTTCAAAAATTGAAATTGGCAAATGTGATATGCAAAACACAGAGAAATGAAATTAAAAATAAAACGAGAGGGTCATGAATTTGAGGACGTCCATGCCTAAGCAGTCAATTAAACAAAGAAACAAACTCAGTTTTCTTGTCAGGAAAACAGGATCATTTCCTTGTATCCAATGCTTATGAATGGTTGAGGAGACTACGACCTATATTTTGTGATTGTTGGAAGCATAACCATGTTAATAAAATTATTTGGGTCTGGGAGGATGGCTCAGTGGTTAAAACACTTGCCACCACGCATGAGAACATGGGGTTGCTTAAATCCCCGGCACCTACATAAAAAGCTGAGCATGGCAGCATGCAGCTGTTACCCAAGCCCTGAAGGAAAGAGACAGTAAGATTCTAGGGGCTCACTGAACAGTCATCTTAGCTGAGATTCAGATTCAGTGAGAGACCCCATCCTCAAGATAAGTAGATAGATAGATAGATAGATAGATAGATAGATAGATAGATAGATAGAAGTCAGAGGTAGACATCCCCACATCAGCCTATGGCCTCCACAAGGAGCATCAGCCTGTGGCCTCCACATTCATCTGCTCTGGCCACTCTTGGCCTGCTCAGCAGAGGGAACAGCTTCTGAATCCTAACTCTGTCTTTAACTAGCTGGGGATATGGGTTCAGTATTTATAGTTGGAAAATGTCCATGTGTTTATGTACCATAGTCCTGAGCTACATTTAACAATGCTCATTACTACTGACCTGGGGCAGGGGCTGTGAAAAATAAATGTTTAGATGTAAGGGAAGCTTTTAGAAGAGTGGAGCTGAAGGTCTCTTGCCCTAGCCTAAGTGCAGCTACAGAGCAGGGTTCTGGGGTGACAGGAGAATATATTTCCCTAGTGTTGGACCCCACGTTTCATCTTGCAGCTTGGAGGCTGAGGAAAGCAGAGAGCCCAAGATGGAGAATGATTCTGTAGGCTTTGAACAGAGCAAAGTAAAGCTGTTTTCTGCTTGTGAACTTTAAGGCCAACAGGTACATAGAGCAGCCATCTGACAGTGACGGCCAGTGACATTTCCCATGTGGCCCCAGTATGCAGGAAGCATCCACAGATGCCAGTCAAAAAGCAATGACCCGGTAGACTTTCAGTCTCAACCCAAGACACTGACAGGGCGCCAGGGTGCAGGAGAGGCTGCTTGCATGCTGAGACTGGCACACAGAGGCTGGGTGTCCAGGTCTGTGCAGTGAGAGTCTAGATAGGAAAAGGGGGCCTGACACCTGAGGGTAATGATAATATCCCCATTTAAATTGCATTTCAGAGGAAAGTAGTTTGAAAGAAACCTTCAAGTTTTGGCTAAATGTAGAATTGACTGATAAAATGAAGTTTCTTTCTAATACAATATAAGTCTTAAATAACATAAGTTGGGATTTCCATAAAACCAAAGGACATCTATTAAAAAAAAAAATAGACATGTCAGGAGAGAAGCCATCAGAATCAGGCTGTTGCTTTGAAGTTTCTTTTGTTATTGATGCAGAAAAGAGCACAATGTCCTTCTTCTTGCCTGATGAAAAAAAAGAACTATTCTGAGTCCCAACTAGACTATAGCCACTGGGCCAGCCACAGTTAAGCCCTTATAATTACCTGGTGATGAAGGACAGGGCACTTCAGGCTCTAAGAACTGAAACAATTATGCTATGAAGACACATTTAATAAAAGGAACCCAACTTTGATTTTTCTCTGTTAATAATATAGTCATAATTCACATGTTACGTGGTAGATAGGTCACAAACAGGTCCCCACATATTAACAAATCCTACAACAGTAAACGTTTATAGCTGGCAAGGTTGTCCCCATAGTGCACAGAATGAAAGAGAGACTTAAAAAAGTTAGTTCGCTGGGCGGTGATGGTGCACGCCTTTAATCCCAACACTCGGGAGACAGAGGCAGGCAGATGACTGAGTTCAAAGCCAGCCTGGTCTACAAAATGAGTCCAGGACAGCCAAGGCTACACAGAGAAACCCTGTCTTGAAAAAAGATTAGTTCACTGGCCAGTCATGGTGGTGCATACCTTTAATCCCAGTACTCCAGAGACAGAGGCAAGTGGATCTCTGTGATTTGGAGACTAGCCTGTCTACCTAGTGACTTCCAGGACAACCAGGACTACATAGTAAGACCCTGTCTCAAAAGACACCTACAAAAGAATAGCTCCTTGTCTGGAGATATGACTCGGCAGTTAAGAGCATACACTGCTCTTGCAGAGGGCTAGAGTTCAGTTCCCAGCACCCAGGTTGAGCAGGTTGCAGCCATCTATGACTGCAGCCCTAGGGCGTCTAATGACTTTTTGGACCTCTGTGGATACCTGCACTCCAGAACGGATACCCACTCACAGCCACACCATATATACATAGCTAAAAAAAAATAAAGAAATAAAACCAACCCCAATCTAGGAAACTAATAATAGGTGGCTGAGTTAGGGTCTGTTTGGGTTTGAATTTCTTCTTGTTCTTCTCTAATGTTTTTTTTTTCTTATTTGTAGAATAATGTTTAATTGAGACGGAGTGGATCCCCTGTGTAGCTGCTTATGACTCACATTCCAGCTGTGATCCCTTTGCCCTAGGGTGACTGAGGAGAAGGTGTTGTCCCTGCTCTACAGATCACGATCAGAGAAGTACAATAGCACTGCAGATGGGGAGCCGAGCCGTGTGCTCCCCTACAGGGAAGCCTATAGGTTCTTTGTGTGTACCAGTAGATCAGGGAAGGAAAGTGTGCATGGATATGCAGAATGCATAATGGCACTGGGGAGTCACGGGTCTTCTCCTCAACAAAGAGAACGTTCACTCATGACTACAGCTAGAAGATAAGCATCTACAAGTTAGAAGGAGAAAACAGATAGTAATGTGGGACCCAAGTCAAGGCTAAGGAGGGAGCAAGCAACTGAGCAAAGAGCAAGACAGCTTAGAAACTCAGACCTGACCATTTCAGCACAGGAGCCAAGATCAGTGTGCTGTTTTGCGGTAGCTCTAACAATAAGCACAAGCCAGAGGTTGAAGCAACAGCAGTTCTTGTTGTTACTGTTGTTGTTGCCGCTGCTGCTGCTGTTGTTTTCCTCACAGTTCTGAAGATTAAAAAAAAAAAGAGTGATGCTGGACAGAAGTCAAGTTTTGGGTAGGGTCATACCCGTGCTTGCATGTACAGGACAGAGTCTCATCCTTGCTGCCCTCAGCTTCCCGCCACCGGCGTGCGTGGCCTTCAGCCCAGTCTCTACCTCGTACCCCCAAATGCCTTTCATCTGTGGCAAACGTGCCTGTGGCTCCTCTATGATGACATCCTGACTATATTTAGGGGACCCCTGGGTAGTCCCATATATTTCTCCATCTCAGAGTTCTTCAGATTATATCCTCAAAAATCCATTTTCCTCATAAGGCAACATTCACGGGCTCGAGCTATGAGGGACGGAGGTCCTTGTTCTGCCCGGTGCAGCCAGATCTGGGACCGGGATCTGTATGCCTAGGGAGCAGAGACAGTCTCTCTTTGCTTTTTTCAAATTCTTTCCACTTGAGTATTATCCAGCCCCTGAAAGTGACAATGTTCCCTCTGGCCTCACCCCTGCTGAGGGTGCAGGAGATGGATAAATACCAGGTGGTGTACAAACATGCTGCTAAGGACTTCCAGAGTCAAAACAGGACAGGGGCTAGGGAGCGGGGAGGGGGGGGCATGGGGGGTGGACCAGAGAACAAGGGAGGGGTATGGTAAAGGCTGGAAGCCAAAAGCCGGGCCAGCAAAGGGAGGAGGAAAGGGGATGAAGGTGGGGGGACATGAGACAGAAAAGGGAGTGCTTTAGAAAAAAGTGAAAATAGCAGCAAAGAAAAAAATTAAAACTGGAGAGGGTGGGGAAAGAGAAGAAAGGAGAACAAAGGAAAGATGGAAGAGGAGAAAAATGCGAATGGAAGGCAATGAAAAGATTGACAAGGACGGAAGGAAGGCAGGGTGGAGGGTAATAGGAGAGGAAGGAGCTGAGGGAGGGGGGAATGAAGTGTGGGCTAAGCAGGCAGAGGGAAGAAAGCAGCCAGCTTGAGACCCTGCTTGCAGGGGTGGGGTGGGGTGGGGGGATGGAGAATCACAGGCTTTGGGGAGGTGACAAACGTCTATATGTTAATATGCTAAAATAAATACAGCGGCTGCAACTTACAAATCACATTCATCGGCTGTTACAGTCTGGTAATTGTCCACACAAACATTTTTTCCCCGGGTCCAGATCCTGGCTTATCGGAGGACAACATGCTTTTGAAATGCCACATTATTTTGTAAGTACATTTCATGTCCAAAAGTCCCACTAAGTGTGAGATATTGAAGACGTATTGCCGTGCTTCCGTTCATAGTTGCTCGCGGGCTCCAGCACAGGGATGTTAAAATGGCCATTTCCATCATCAGTCTGCTGGCTTCCTGCTCATCCTCTCCAAAGCAGTCACTCATCTGCCTCCCCCTCTTCTCCCCTCTCTCTCGTGTTTCCTCACCACTTTGTTCATTTAAGTGGGTTTCTTCCTCCTGTCTCCCCCTTCTTTCCTTCCTTCCTTCCCTCCTTCCTTTCTTCTTTAATGGTTTTTCTAACCTCCTTCCCCCCACCTCTCTGTCTCTCTCTCTTTGTCTCTCTGTTTCTGTCTCTGTCTCTCTCTCTCTCTCTGTTTCTCTCTTCCTTCCCTCCAACTTTTGGTGTCTTTTCACAGGGCACAATACAGCTGTAAACCCCAGCATACTGGCTTGGGGCCTTATATTTATTTACTGTGGAGACCGCCATAGGTGTTGTGGAATTTTAGCAGCACTCCTTGTCTGTTATCCACTGTGCCGGAAGTAGTTCTTCCTCCTCCCTACAGTAATCACCAAACATGCGTCCAGGGCATTACCAAGGGTTTGGTGAGGTTGGAGGAGCTGTGCAATCACGCTGGTTGAGAGATTTGCTGTGGTGTAGTTAGATCTTAACTATAACCCATCCCACCCGGCTTCTTGGCTGTGATCACAGACAAATCCCACAAATATTCAAATGCATCGCATCCCCTTTGTAGCTAATTTAAACACTGAGCTCTGGATGCTAGCCCCAGAGCCTTGGAGGCAGGAGATCTGTGTGTGCTCTGACTACATGCTTGTCCTGTAAGCTCTCGGGGGGATGTAGCTGCCTGCCAAGGCCGTGCTCTCAGAACCACAATCCTGCCTCTCACTGGCTGGTCTTTGGTGTCTTCACCAAAATATAGGGCTCTTGTTAACCCCTCTCCCTCTTCACTCTGTAAATTAGGAGACATAACATACCTAAGATATGCACCATGGTACCCTGGTCCATGGTAGGTGATACAGAGATGCTAGCTCATAAAGAAAGTCTTCCTAAAGGAAGGCTGGTCTGTGACAGCATCTGTGGACATTAAAAATGTGTCTGGCTGTATTCACAGCAGTGCACAAATGCTCCCATTTTTTAAGAAGAGGTTCAGTGGCTTTTTAGCAACAAACTATCTGTGCTTATAAATAAATCTCTCTCGGTAGGATCAGTCCCCTGCAGTAACAGAAGAGAAATGGTGGCAGCCTGCAGTGTACCTGAGATCCTGGAAATCAAAAATTGATAACCCATACACACACATGTTAATAAGCCCAAGTGCAAACTCTGTTACTAATGTCCAAGATGAAACAGTGTCTGTGGGTACCGTTGCCTAATCCCATCTCCCAAGTTCTCCCCATGGAAAGGAATCGGTATTGCTGACATCACAGCTTGCTCAGAGCCATGCATGGTGCTGGAGAATTCATGTTTCTGCCTTTCCTCACAAAGTGCCCAAGAAAGTCTTATTCGTATTTGTGATATTAAGAAACTAGAGCTCAGAAAGAGGTTAAATAATTTCCCCTGCAACATCTCACTGGTCAAGACGGTACTGGGATTGTGCCTTTGTTCCCTGTGACCCACTGCTCCAAGTCAGATAAACACCTGGTGGTCTAGAAATCCAGGGACCCATCTACTGCTCTGTAGGACTGTTGTTCCCTTTTTCAGGGCAACGGGGCTCTTTGAAATCGCTAAACGTAATCTGGCATAATGACCTGCATATGATTGGCACTCGCTGCCTCTAGGGTAAAACAATGAATATAGGACTCTCGCCATTAAGCACTCAATAACTGTTAGTGAAACAGCCAGGTGCTGCACAGCAGCCTGCAAGAGTTCTGCATTCTGATCTAAGTGTCCCACAGCTAATTCCATAGAAATAATGAGGAAGCTATTTTTCCTCCTAGATATGAACTGGATTGTGAAGGTCCCCACACCCAATTCATACGTTCAAGCATTACTGCAAGTGTGACTGTCTTTACATACAGCGTCTTAAGGAGGTGACTGAGGTAAATGACGTCATGCATAGTGCCCCAGTCCCATCCTTCAGAACTTGCTTTCTCTGATCAAATTGTCCGGCACCTCTATCTGGGGTTCCTGTCCTCAGCCACCACTTTCTGTTACTTAAGACTACTCAGGCTCGGATATTTTGTGATGAGAACTTAGGAAGAATAGTTACCTTCCACACATGCACACATGCCATGCCTTTCTCACGTGTAAAATATGACAAATTTAGACAGAACATTCTCTGAAAGGCTTTTCTGGGAAATGCCAGAGTCCTTCCAAATGTAAACGAGTCTGGCTGAATAAGGAAGGAGCATCCTCAGCAGCGTGTTTTTCCCTGGAAATCCACGAGCAGGTGAGAAGTTAGAAGAAACTCTGGAGTCCAAACAAACAAACAAACAAACAAACACCTCAAGCAAACTCTTCTTCTACTGTGTATGCCAACAACTATCTCAGACTTCTTGGGTGGGCACCTATTGGCAACTGAACTTTCCTTTTGGTTGTGTTTGTAATGGGTAAGAGGATTGTGGTGAGGGTGGACTCACAAGCCTGAGGCAGGCGTGTAACCGAAGAGGGTAAAGGAAAGTTCAAACTCAGATCTGCAGTTTAACATCCGTGCTACCATGTGGGCTCTGGGTTAGTGCAGCCTACATAGTGCTTGTCCTGGGCCTTCAGAACTGACAGGTTTGGATCGAGTGGCAGAGAGTTGGTAAGTGATATTTCTGGAGACTTATTGGTCATCTAGGGTATCCGGGCACTGCTGCACGTGGGCTGGGTGCATTCATGCTTTTGAAATTCATAAATACCCGGTTAGAGGAGAAGGTACTCATGTCCTTCTGGTTTAAATGTTAACTTTGCATGCAGGCTGGGAGATGTCAGAAGCCATCACTGAGGCCAGCCTCTCCTGTCTCCAGGGCTGCGCTCTCGCTCTCCCTTGCCTCCGTAAGTGTGCAGTCACAGCCTCAGGTGGGATCTGCATTTCTAGAGAGAAGAGACAGCCCAAAAGAAACAAGAAGCAACTGGGGTCATGGAGGCTGTCCAGTGGCCTCTGACTTCACTCTTTACTCCAGTCTGTCCCTCCACCTTACAAAGTGGCTGGACTTCTGATCTTCCTGCCTCTCCCCACCCTGATTGAAGGGATTCCAGGCATGGACCACCATACCTAGTGTACATGCTGCTGACTGTCAAACTCAGGGCTGGGAGTGAGTCAAGCAGATACTCTCCCAGCTGAGCCGTATCCCCGGCCCAAGATAGGGTTCTCTCATGGCATTGCTCTATTTTTTGTTCCTTTGTCAGTTTCCGAGGGGAAATTTCTCCTATCCAGTATTATGTCACCTGGTACCCAGGTTGAACGTCACTTCTTGGGAGCACTGGATGCTAGCTGGAAGGGTCATAAACTTGGAGTTGGTTAGTGCTTCATAGACAGATATTCATAGTTGGAATAAAAAAATCTCCTTCGTTCCTGAAGCCCCAAGGCTGGCTCTCCCCTAATTCTCTTTGTAGCTTGGCAGTGTCCGCTAAGGTCAGCGGCATGGCTCTGCACCCGGGTTGTCCTCCTCAAAATCATCCTTATCACTTCCAGCTCTCTTCTACCAAAACTGACTAGGAAGCAAAGCTCTAAGAAAGGAAAAAAAAAAAAAAAAATGATGCTGGGAAGGGGAAGGCTCATAAAATACAGATGAGTCTGGGAGACTCACAGAAAGGATTTGTCCTGGTGTGTGGTAAGATGGTGGGCCAGGTGAGCAGGGTTCTGTAGCAGAGTCTGCAGAGCTCAGAGCAGACACCGGTGTTCTCCTCAGTTATACTTTTCTTCTCTTCTGGGTTACTTCTGTCACCACTGATGCACTGGGCTGTCAGGCAGCTTGACACCTATGCAAACAGCTTAGGCAAAGCAGAGAGGATCAATGCAGAGGCTAAGAGCAAGAGGTGCAATTCCACTTCGTTCAGAAGCCTCAGGAAATGGGGTGTCCAGCCCTCTTTGCTACAGTCCAGGGGCACACCTTCTTAATGGAGTAGAGTCTGAGTTGTCATTTGTCAAATATCTTCCATCCTACAGGCCTCTGAAAAATATATAATCTATTTAATCCTTACCAGGACTCTGGATGGGAGACATGTCTACTCTCATTTTTCAAATGAGAGAACAAGAGAACCAGGAAATCCCACGGCATCACAAAGGTAAAAATCCCAAAGTTCGTCTGGCTTCAGGCTCATGTTTACTCTGTCACGTTCCTGTCCCTTCTTCTTTTTTCTTTTTTAGAAATTTGAGGTTCTTGGCTGCAGTTTAAGGCCCTGCTGGCCTCATTTCCCAGCTTTTAAACTTTCAAAGTTTTCAAGGTTATATTATCCCGTCTGTCCTCAGAGCATCTCCATCACGATACCTTCAAGTTATAAGATTTGTTTGAATAATCCATTAACACTGAGACAATTACCTTCTCATTATGAAGTATTTGTCACTTTAATACTAATTACTCCAACTGTATTTATTGAGGATTAATGACAGAGCAATATTTTATTAATAACCAACTGGCATTTATTATTGCATAAATAATAAATAATATCTCATTAAATATAGATGCATTTTTTATTTGGGCACCTTCGTTGAAAGTATTGCCAAAAGTTCCTTTTGCATTGATTAAAAATCTCATTAAAATGGTTGGCTGGTCTTGCCATGGTGCCCTACCCCCACTTCCCTACAAAGAGTCCTTGACAATTCCTGTCCAATAGGGAGACTTTGGGATTATTCATCAGCCTGTCAGGAGAAGGCCTTTCAACAAAGTGTGGCTGCTGTGGATTCTGGTTGCCATGAGAACCTTAGCTTTGTGCTCTGCTCTCACACTTTGTTATATTTACATCTGTAGCACTCACTGGTGTCAGAGAGTCACTGCATTTGAGAGCTGGAACTTCATAGAAGTAGCTCATCTGAGATCATGGACCCAGGGGAACAGCGTTCTTACCATTCATTTGCAGGGAGGGACAGGCCCAGGACAGACAGTCACTGGCAAGGCAGGAGCAGGACGTGGCCTGCTGACTTGTGAACATCAGTGCTTACTCCCAGTGGAGCTGTGCACATCCTTGCCTCATGCCGCCGGTCCACTCCCCTGTCTGGCTCATCGCGGTAGCCTGTCGAAGGTCATCTGTCACGAAGCTTCCTCACCTGAATTACATCCTCATTTCTTCTAGCTCTACGCCTCTCCCCACATGCATCCCATCACTCTCAGAGTTGTTTCCACACTCAAGAATCCCCAGGTGTGTGTGTTCACCTGTTCTCACAAAGCTAGTCTGTCTGATAATCATGTAACATATGTCCCTTTCCTCTATGTCCTTGCTTCCTATGCTGTTGGATACTCTCCATCCAAACTCTCGTTTGCCAGCCAAATGGTGCCCATTTGTGGAACACCGGTATCCAAGCAGACTTGATTACTTGCCCTATCCTGAAGCTGGCAGTTTAAGGAGATTCTGGGGGGAAGTCTGAGGATCTTGAGAGGAATGAAGCCTTCTTCACTGCCCTTTGGATGATTCCCATGTATCTGACCCCACAGCATCTTCCCTTGTGCCCTATGTCTCACTGTCTCTCACAAACGCAACATCTTCAGTTCTGATTTCACCTCTCTTCCTTTTCAGGCTCCACCTCCAGCGAGGAAGAAATCACTGGAGGATGGGGACAAACATCATCCTCTCCCTTTGCCTGTCCTTCACTTTACTTCAAAGTCTCTGGCCTCAGATTTATTCTTCATCCAACTAAAAATGAAAGGTGCCTTGTGTGTGCCTTGTGGAATCAGGTAGACCTCTCGGGGTGTTGCTCCATTTGTTCTGGTATCAGAAAGGACCACAGCTCATCCCTTCCCCTGTGGGGACACTTTGCACTGTGTCTACACAGTCCCTTGCCCTGGGCCTTTCTTTTCCTTCTACTTACCAGGAGGAGGCTCTGCATCCTCAGATAGTCTGCTGAAACCTTGAGCCTGGGATGCTTTCTACTGTTTAAACATACATGTGTTTCACCATACCCTGACTTTTTCCCCAGAGACTTCATATATAGATATATATTATAATATATTATAAATTACACATATATAGAATTTATGTGTATAGGACTAAAGATACCTGAGAGCAGATGCCAACAGAGGGAGTATAGATACCTTATAGTCGCAGAGGTCAGAAAGGTGCATCTGGTGACCTGGGGCTGGAGCGATAGGTGGTAGTGAGCTGCCTGACATGTTATGACATTGGTACTGGGAACTGAACTCGAGTTCTCTGCAAGTTAACACTCTTAACTGCTGAGGTATCTCTCTAGAGCATCTTACCTTATTTATTTTACTTTTAATATCTCACTTCTGTGTCTCTAGCACTTGGTAGGCACCTTATATGCCTCCCAGAGATACTTGATAAATCTACTTGGAAGAGCTTGCTTCCTTCCATTGGGGATGAAATTTCGAGAGCCATTGTAACCAGGCTTTCTTTGACCTATGGAATAGGCTAATCCTATGAGTAACAGTCTGGACCAATTTCCAGCTTCAGCCAGCACAATGAACTCTAAAACATGACATTTGCATCTATTTCACTAAGACTCTTCCACCCTGTCTGCTCCCCCCCACCCCAATCCTGTAACAATAGAAGCCCTCATTCCTCTAAAACTGTGTCATTTCTTTAGCGTTTTGAGGGTTAGAAATTAGGACAAGACTATCAGCCAAATGCAGCGGGCACCAGTGTACTGACTGGGTATCTTATCAGATATTCAAGAATGCAGCAAGAAATGTCACAGGGAGCTCCCGACAAAAATATTTAATTAATAGCAACAGCTACAGAAATGAATAACAGCATCCAGGCAATTACAGTGTTCAATAAACCAGCTCTCCCAGGATGGGCGGCAGCAGATTACTGACTGATGGACTGCATTTAAATATGTTATCTGCTCACTGGAAAGACCCAGTGGGTCCCTCCCTTCCAGGACACAGCCAGGAGTTGTCTTATTATTGTAGCCTTTTAAAAATGAAATAATAAATTAAATTATCTGTCAGAGTGGTCAGAGATTTCTAGTCCTTTCCAAAATACCCAACAATTATTGGACCCTGGGATAAATACTGGGAAACCCCAGGAGGGATTTCTATAAAGCGGTACAGCATGTATTGGTGCCCTGTGTCAGTCAACGGTAAATGGAAGAAGTTTGGGCTTTTACATTTCTAGTACTGGCTGTATGGCCTTGGATAATTTCCTTCATTTCCTGGAAATGACAGATTTGCTGTCATCATGATAAAGTGCACTGGGATTTTCTTAACAGCGTGGTGGTTTAATGAAGGTGTTAGGCTACATCAAGGCCTGATGAACTACTGCAGTATGGTACCTGGTGAAGATTTTCTCCTTCCTAAGGGTGTCAGGGTGATTCCTCTCACCACTGAGGAGCTCATCATAGGGGCAGAGAGACAGCTTGCCATTGACGATCAAGCCAGTCGGGCAGAGAAAGCAATATGGAAGTGTGGCAGGGCACCTCCCAAAGGATCTAAGCAGAGTCGAAGCTTCCATGGGAAGTGCAGGACAGTACTCCTGTAAGGATAACACAATGCCAAGGCCCTGTGCTCTACAGCGGACAAGAACTGAGCACCAAGCATAGCCTATCTAGGTGTTCACTCCCCGGGACACCTCCTCCTGAGATGCCCCTTTAAAGGAATTTGTTACTGGTACAAACTCCAGGACCCAGCTGCAGTCAGGAGATTGTGGGTCCTGCCTTTTATCTGATTCAAAGGCAGAGTGTCAGCAGCTAGGATATAAGTGGGTTTCTCAAGGTAGACATACAGGCTGGACTGTCCAGAAACTGCCTGCATGGAGCCCGTTCCTAAGCAGGGCTCTGTAGCACCTATTTAGCTCTAAGTTCCTTCCAGTAGCTTAAAAACATCTGATGGGAAACCAATGATGTGCCAAGCAGGATAGCAGTTTCTAGAGACAACGGCGTGGAAGTGGTGATCTACCAGAACACCTCAGTGATTGAGCACTGGTGAGGGCTGTGAAGCGAAAGTAAAGCTTGCTGGAAAACACGCCAGCTCGGTGTAGATCAAGAGATTTGATATAGATCAGTCTCCTTCTATCTAGAACAAGTCTCACTGGCAGGACCCGATGAGTTCTTGTTGACCTGAATGAAGTGGAACTTTGTAGTGTGTGTGTGTGGGGGGGGGAGGTGGAGGACAGTTGTCTATAAGAGGAAGCAGATACAATTTTCAAAGCTCCTTGGGTGATAACAGGTCAAATTCTAAACAAAGCGCTGTGGAAGAGTGACCGAAAAGCTTGTAATCTAACAATGGGATGTGGCATCTGAGAGAAGTGACAGAAAAATAACAATAAAAAAGAAAAGGACCTGTGAGCATCCCAGACAGGACTGAGTCCACATCAATCCTGCCTGCACACACAGCCATGGCCTTCCTCTGTTCTCAGAAACTAGAAAAGTCCACGCTCATGATGAAAGGCCTTGGGGAATAAGCAGTCAATCTGGTCTAAAAGCATGTGGCAGTGAACCTGGTAGGCTTGGCTTTGCTGTAGCATCATTACTTATTTTTTGTTTGGTTTAGACTTGGAAGCCACTCTAAACACCAATTCCTTTTTGAGAATAGACTTTCTAGTTGTCATCAAAGAGGTGGTGAGCGATCTATGAAGTGGCATCTGAGAGAGTGCTTTGTATGTGAGAAAACTTGGCACAACTCTCCAGCCTAGAACATTTCTTGGCTCTTCAGATTTGGACTTCCAGAGGCTTCCTGCCTATTTCCATACAAAAGTATTACAGAAATCTTACGTTAATTTTTTTGAAATGCATTTCAGAGTTCTGGCCCACAGAAAGCATCAGCTAGATCTCCCCCACTTATCTGCTTATGGACCTTCCCGTATCCCTCATTTCTTTAACCCATTCCACCAGGCAGAACACACCAGTGTCTGGAATTGGTTATCTGTTCTGTCTCTTTGGCCTCTGTATTCATTCCTATGACTTTGACCTCTCCCTGGACCAGTGCCTCAGGAGTCCACATGGATATCCTCCTCACTCTTGCCTCCATCACTAAAATGGTCTTGCAAGAACATAAGTCTGCTAATGCCATGTCTCTTCTAAGAAGCCACTCTTCTAGTGACTTCCTACTACACTGAAGAGAATCTTTTAACTATTTCCTGAGGCCTATGAAGCCGCATGGGCGAGGCTTCTGCCTGTCTCTGCTCACACTTCCTTCTCTCTCTGCCATCCCTTGTCATCAGGTGTGTAGGCGCGCTGAGCCATTTCTCCCGAAACCCAACCACTATAGCCTCTATGGCTTTCTTCCTAGTCAACAGATCTGCACATAAGAACATTAATGCAAACATTAATCATTATTTTGTCTATGTATGCCAAGCGCTGTGTTAGTCAACGAAGAGGAAGGGTGACAACCTTCTCTACGTTGATGTAGCACCATACAAAGCACGTGCTAGATCACCCTAGCTACTCTGCATAAACTGTTTCTCTGCTCCTCCTTCTACCTGCTAGAGCAAGGCAGTCAGACAGCGTGCCCTGTCTCCTGGTGCGCAGAGAGCACGCATATGCCCTAGATGTCTTGCCTCTGTTGCTTTCTACCCTTTGTGTACCCAGTGTGACGAACAGGTCTTCGTACTGATACCTCTATCAGTCCTTGTGGGTTTTGATGTTGCTAGAGTCCAAATCCAGTGGGACTGTCTGGGTTCTCCACTGGGTCTGGTGACAGGAATCTCACAGCTGCAGCCCTCTTGGTTTCCATGTTATCTGCTGTCTTCTCTCCTGCTGTCTGTCCACATTACCAGTTCAAACCTCAATGGAAGGGCAACAGGTCTTGTGGGCAGAGCATATATATCACGCTCAGAAAGACTTGTACCTGGTCCTTCCTCTGTCTCCAAAGCTGGATGCCCTCCAGTGAGGTGATTAACCCTTGTTGAAGCCCATTCCCACTCGTTAACGGCTCTCATGGTACCATCTTCTCAGGCCTCTTATGAGGATGGAAATGATGCATGTATGTTAAGAAATTCAGAGTTAAACTCAGAATGGACCTAACAGATTAAGGGCACTGTTTGGGGAGAAGCTAAATAATCTAAGGTTTTGATGGTGAAGAACGTGGGATTTCAAACGAGACGTGTGAGGTACAAATGCATTGCTTACCAGCTGTGCAATCTTCATTACGTAACTGATCTTCTACAAGCGAACTGTGCTGGGTAGTTACAAAGACAAACAAAATGGCATATGTATCTGGAAAGAGCATGTAAGTACAGCTGTCGTGGCACACTATTGTTTTGAGTAAGTAGACTACCGGTTTACTGTGATTCTTATCTCTATCAACTGTGGTAGGGATGGGAGGTGGATGAGCCACTTTCCTCATCTGGACATCTCACCAGACCTAGCCCTGGTTTTGATTTCCTGCCTTCTGCACCTCTTCCTTGTGGTTTTCCAGAGTACTTTACAGCCTATCTTGGCTGAATTACGACTGCCGGGGTTGCCAGTGACCCATGCAGGTCCTGCCACATTATGGAGAAATGGTGCATCATTTGCCTCGGCCCCACCAATACTTTGGATTTTGAGAGGGAAGGAAGCTAGGGAGGAGGCATAAAGGATAATGCAGAGTCTCCAAAATTAATGAGGTAATGGGTGAGCGTATTTCCATCTAAATGAGCTGGGGTCACGTTCCCAGGAAGGCACAGCAAAGAGGAATAGCCAATTGAATAAGCTCAAAGTAGAAACCAAGCAAACGGGCTGAATAAATCAATGTCCAGTTGTGTCTTATTTGTGGCAATTACCTCTCTGAGCCTCCGGTCCCCAGTGCCCCACGATTGGGCTGCAGATGCTCATTTACCAGGTCCAAGTTTGACATCTTAATGTTTTCCTTCTCACAATAAAAATGAGTATCTGCTTCAAAATACAGACTTGTCATTAGTGTTTTCCACAGAACCTTTTTGTTCCAAGAAATCAAGAAAATTTCAGAGACGAGCACATCCTTGTGGTGCCAGGGGACAATGATGCTGTGACTCATGACAGCTGGCTGGAAGGCGAAGCCACACTCTATATTACCTCACTCTACCCAGGACTGTGACAGGGTGTTTGTAGTTGTCTTAGTCAGACAAAAAGTTGGACAGTTTGTGTGCTAATCCACTTGGATTCTGTTGTTAGCTAGGATGAGCTTCCTATTGGTCTAAGGATAAGACACGACCGGGTATCACTCCCATTTCTCTGCCAGCTCCTGAGCATTATCAGGGTAGGGAGCTGTAGGAGAAGGAAGGGGTTTATAAAACCCACTTGTTGGGCTCAGTTCTACTCACTGAACTCAAAATCCTTATGTCTGCTCTGGGAGGTTATCAGCACTCATGCATGGAGAAATGGTAATTGAGGTGACAAGTGACTTATATAACTAAACTAGTAATGCCCACCTCCAAAGCCTATTTGTGCTCATGGAGGGACAGTGGGCAGACTTCAGATGAACTCTGAGAATGCATTCTCCAGCTCAAGTATGGAGACAGAACAGCTGACATCTGCCTTGAGTTCTAGGCATGTTTCTTCCAAAATTCTCAGGAGGAGCCAGTGCCAGGACTCACCATTAGCCTGAATGCCTGGACCTGGTGTTTCTTTAACTTTGTGAGGATGCTCTGGCTACTTCAGCTCTTAAGCCCATGGATGTGTAATAAGTACTGTATGCCTCAACCCTTCAGCTCAGTATCTCTAGCTCCTTCCATCCCTGGCAACTCTTCCTGAAAATGCTACTCAGTGCATTTGTGGACTCCAACAGTGCTCTGGGATTCAGTGACAATCACAGGAGGTGAAAATCCAGGAGACTGCACGTTGTTAGAGGACAGGGAAGACCTTGTGAGGGAGAATGAGTCTGGGTAGCAAGGCTGGGAGACAATCCCAGCTTGATATGAGTGGGATGCTTCTGAGGATGCAGGGACTCAAGTTTCTTAAACACTTCCCTTGCAATCCTCAAGTCTCCAATCTCAGATGCTGTCAGGGCTTGGGTATAATGTGTCCCTCAAAAGGCTCGTGCCTGGAAGGCTTGGTCTCCAGCTGGTGGTGCCATTGTGAGGCGGCTGGGTCATGAGAGCACCTACCACAAAGCATTAAGTCGTTCGTAGCTGAGTGGGCTAATGGGAAGTGGTGCCTGGTTAGAGAAAGTAGGTCACTCGGTCACTGGGCACATAGTGTTGACAAGTATGTCTTTTCCTCAGACCCTTCCCTTCTGCTGCATCCTGGCCACTGTGAGGAGGACATCTTTGTTCCCAGCATGCTATTCTTTCATGGTATTTGCCTTGTCACAATCTAGAAGCAATGGAGCCAAGTGACCTTGATTAAAACCTCGGAAACCATGAGCAAAAATGAACCTTGACTCTTTTGAGTGATTTTCCTCACTCTCTCACTGTAACCAAAACAAACAAACAAACAAACAAACAAGCAAACCTGAATAACACAGGTGCCTTTCCTTTCCTCAGTTTAACAGAGGGGAAAATGTAGCTTAAAGACGTGAGTGATTTGCTCTAAGGAACACAGCCACAGAGTAAGGTTTGTGCTTACAACTGGCCTGTTCTGGCATCCTGCTTCGTGTTCTATAACCTCCATGCTCTCCGTCTCTGCTGGCTCCCTCTAGATGGAGACAGCTTTGCCTTTTTCACCAGGATGCTCACAATGGATTTGCTGTGGCTTATCATGGCCCCTTTCAGGTGGCTCTACTTCTTCTATAGGTGAGATTTTTAGGATCAATTGGGTTTGGAAGTGCTCACCTGGCCCCCACTCAGCATGATAATTGGATTGTTGGTAATCTCACCAATGAGCTCCTGAATGGGACTCTCATGGGGGACTGGACAGTGACTCTTCCCCACAGGTACTGTAGGCATGTGATCACATCCTAAGTATACTCACTTTTGGTGCATTCTTTTCTTCCCCATTACTAACCTTAGTGTGTGTGTTTTGTTTTTTCTCTTTGGAGGGGACACCAATTCACAGCACTCTTCATTCCTTTGCCCCAAATCCTCCACCAGCAAGTGAAAACTTCTCTCTGAGCACCAGCAGAGGCAGGCAGGCATCTTATGTAAATGGCAATTAGTGCAGCTTTCAAAAGACTGGGAAAAAGCATTGCACATTCTGAGCTGAGGACCTTGGGTTTGGTTTGGGCTCCTCAGTGATGCTCACCACACCTCACTAGATCTGGTCCATGACTGGAGAGTTTTCATATCACAATAGGAAGAGCCCATATCTTACTTGTAGACAGACCCCACCTTGATCCCTAGAATCCTGAGCTTTTGTATTTCTCTGATCTTTTACCCTTGACTAATAGACGTGAGCCCTTTGAACTTCAGTTATTTCATCTCTATAATATAGAAACCAGGGGATGGAGAGATGGCTCAGTGGTTAAGAGTGCTACCTGCTCTTCTAGAGGTCCTGAGTTCAATTCCCAGCAATCACACGGTGGCTCACAACCATCTATAAACGTGATCTGATGTCATCTTCTGCCGATGAAGCAATCATATACAATAAATAAATAAGTAAATCTTAAAAAAAAATAATATAGAAACCAGCACCACCTCTAAAACATTGCAGTGTGCTGCTTAAGTTCATACTTGGGAAACACATCAGGTGAAAAGAGAAAAGAACAGCACATGTGGTCATGAGTTATCGTTCTGCAAAAGGGAAACCCCATCTATCTTTGTGGCTGGACAATGTTTGCTGCAAAAGCTGTCTGTGCAGGAAACCTGCAGTTCCTTTATGTGTAAGTAGCCCATATAGGATTGAATGAGTCTGGATGATTTTGGAGAAAGAATCATGACCAAGAGATGGGTGGCTCAGAAAGACAGCCCTTAGTTTTATTAACTAAAGAAACTTAAAACAATAAGGGCCACTCAGAGAGATTGAGAACAGTGAGTTAGAGTCAGGAAACCTGTTGTAGAATCTCAGCTCTATGATTTATAAGCTGAAGAACCCGAACAACCCTTCAGCCCTTTGGCCTCCATATCATGATCTGTGAGGTAGGGGTAGTGGCAGGAACTATTTCATGTAGGTTTTAGTAAGAATGAAATGCACTAAAGTAGTGAAAACCAGTATCCAGCATGTACCGTATACTCAACCAATGGAAATTTATTACAACCCAAAAGGTAATTAGAGTTATGAGGTATTAAGAAGTTGAAAGTTTTTGTGGTGAGACACAGGAGGGACATAGCTTTAGAGTCCATCTAGAACTTTCTGATTGCTAGGACACAGCACCAAGACTAAGGCAAGTGATGAAAGAAAACACTTAATTTGGGGACTCACAGTTCCAGAGGGTTAGAGGCCATGACCATCATGACAGGGGAACCTGCGGGAACATGGCAGCAGGAAGGTATGACGTGGAGCAGAGGCTGAGAGCTTCCAAGTCATCCACAAGCATGAGACAGACAGACAGACAGAGAGAGACAGAGAGAGAGAGAGAGAGAGAGAGAGAGAGAGAGAGAGAGAGAGAGAGAGAGAGAGAGAGAGAGAGAGCCACACTACTTAATCCTCCCAAACAGTTCCAGCAACTAGGGACTAAACATTCAAAAATATGAGCCTATGGGGTCCATTATTATTCAATCCACCATAAAAGCTTTGGAGGACACCACTCTAATAAGGTCAGGAAGAGGAGAGTTCCTGTAATGTTGTAAACTAAACTAAGGACCTCTATCATGGTGGTGTGTTGATAAAATTTCTTCCCTGGAGACATATACCCCTATTCCTAGAGTCTTAAGGCCAAGCTGAGAAGCAATTACACCACAGTGCACTCTGGGATGAAATAATGAGTATATTGGGTTTCCTTATGGAGCATAGGTGAGCAGTTACTTATTGGGGGTGTGGGTGCTTCCTCCCACACAAGGCTGCACTGGGAAGTCTTTACCCAGCAGAAATCATAACTTTCCTATAGCTACATGGATGGAGCTCCCATTCCCTAGTCTTCCCTATATCTCTAGTCCCTCCCCAGGACCACATAAAGTAAACAGGTGGTACAGGATGGCTGGGTCCTCAGGTAATCATCTTCATCCTTCCATGAAAGATGCAAAGAGTCAACTAGCTCAGCTGAAATGATGATTTGTAAGCAGAGTACAGCTGAAGGTCCCAACATGGTGGATCATACTGTATGACATAATATCTCACGTCTATGAGCTCCGTTTTCCATCAGGAGAGGTGATTAAACAGGCGAGGATACTCGGTCCTTTGACAGACAGATGTACAGATGGTAGGAGGTCTCTGGGTGGCTGGGGGTAGGTAGGATCAGTGGCGTGTCGGTTGAAGCAACTCCGTTTAATTAATTCAAGCTTCAGTCTCTCCATGCCAAAAATGAAAGGAGAGTAGAGCTCACAAAACCTCACAGAATGGTAAGGAAAAAAAAAAAATACCGAGAGATGAGAAAGACCGACCGACTTCTGGGCACCTGATGATCACTTGCATCCTTGTCATCCTTCCTCAGTGCCCCAAGTCCTCAGGTGCTGGGCATGTTAGGGTATATTCACACTCCTGCAGTGCATGAAGAACACTAGCGGTGTGTCATTTCCACTTCCTCCTCAACTGGTCACAGCTCTTTCTGTGTTCCCACCATCAAATGCAGACCCTAAGGTAGCTAATACGTCCAGTGCTTTTCTTCTTGGAGAGTCTACAATGCGTGAGGAAGCCCCCTAGAGGCCATATTTGTTTCTCCTTGAGTCCTCCTCAATTTGTCCACCTAAGCCTTTGAAGTTATTAACTCCTATTCAATATATCAAGGATCTAGGCAGTGTAGTGGGTTCTAGGATACAGAAACTAATACAATATATCTCCCATGCTCAAGAAATACCTTATTGCAAAGTAAGCACATTTAAAATAGGAATGCCATTATTCCCACATTATGTATGCAGAAACAGAATATTAGAGAGGTATCATTATGAACTGAAGTGCTTTTTTTGTTCCAATTTCCAGTGTGTCTCCCTTAACCCTGCCCTGAATGATGTAGTTTCCTAAGCTCCTTGATTGAATTATGGGCTTTCCATGTTGAACAATTGAATTTGGGCAGGAGGAGAGAAAATCGGGAGGATGGAGAAGCAGACAGGAAGCACAGGCGTGTGATTTAATTGACTTGCAGAGCCTTTTAAGCAACTGACCTTCGTGCTCCTGCAGAACCTGTTGAGCTAACAGCATGTTGAGATGCCCCAGTCATTAACGTGGAGTGGGGGAAATGGGCTTCTCAAATGCAAAGCAAAAGCACCTTGCATCCAAACTCTAGATCTCATTAAATAAGCCAATTCACTGACTGCTTAATTTTCTGGAAACCCTATGAGTAATTAGGATGCTGACATCTTCCAAAATTATATTCTTAATTGTGGCATTCTTCTGCATCACAATGAAGCTGGTCACCCTTCCTCCTGGAGTGTCCTCCGCCTCTCCCACCAGAGCTGCGTAGTGAGCAGCGAGTTTTGCATTTAGCACACTTAGCATGATGGAAACAATTAGGAAGAAATATTAATTAGAAATATGAGGCCACCCTGGAGATCCAGTAGAATGTTTGAAGTGCTGGATTTGATCCTTTACATTTCTTTTTTTTTTAAACACTATCTGAGACAGTGAAGTCCTGCAGCTGTTACATTGCCAGGGTGAGCTCCCATTTCTTGATACTGTTTGCAACAATTTATGGCACTTACTGGAGCGGGGATGCTTTGCTTTGCCTTGTAACCAACAACACAGTATTTCCCTCTTGAGATCTTGCATCCATTTGTTATAGGTGTGTGTGTGTGTGTGTGTGTGTGTGTGTGTGTGTGTGTGTGTGTGTGTGTGTGTGCGTGTGTGTGTATTACACAGAAAGAAGCAATATTGTTCTTATAAAATTACATTTTTCTTGGGGGAAAACGTCTTCCAGGTCCAGGCCCCTATAAACAGATCTGAGTTTCCTGAAGATAGACTCGCTGCTTTGCATTTGACTAAGAATTGCTTTGAAGATTATGAAATCAGAGGGGCTTTTACAAGGACAGTTCATGAGGGTATTGCATAGGAGACATGCTTTCAAGCAGCTACCTTGCTAATCACCAGTTGTAGACATGGGATACTTGCACATACCTCAAGAAGAATAGAGGGTACACATGAAGGGGTGGAGCGCCCCTCAGTCAGCAACTCTCCTTTTGATATGACACGGTCAGCCCTATTCTCCTGGCTTTGGGCTTTCATTTTCTGGGATCCCCAGTGTGCTCCGACTTCCCTGGCTGGGACAATGTTGTGGTTTTACATTCAGGTTGATGCTGTGGCATGCAGTTTAGTCTTCACTGCTCTGCCCAGTGAGCTCATTGGCATCCCTGCCTTCCTGGATTCCCATCTCTCAGTGTCCAGCTTCCTTTGGCTAAAGTTCATCCCCTGAGGTTTTCAATGTAGTGCTAAGTAAGGACCCTGCCTAATGTTTGGAAAGAGATTCTTTCTGGTTCTTACTCTACTAGGGGCTTTTTGCACGGGTGAAACAAGTTGCTAAACATTAGATGTCTGTTTTATTTAACATGTTCAAGGCCAAGTCTCTTTTTAGTTCCAACTTCTTGTGACCTTGTCTTTGATAAAAGAAGCACAAAGACTAAATTATCAAGAGACTAAACATTTTGAAGACCTATCTTCCTCCTACCCTGTCTATTTTACCTTCCTAAGGAAGAAAGACCAATGATCCAATTAAGTAAGAAGAATGGCCAAATGGCTCCAAGGTATAAGAGGATTATGATTCAAACATATGTGGCTGTAACCAGCTCTACCACTATACAGTTCTGTGACCTCAGGCCTCTCTCCCGACTCTGAGGATCTTATTTCCTCTGGAAAGATAGAATCATAATACTCCACAGCCAGGCTATGAAGAGTCGGTGAGAGAGTGTTGCGGGAGGGAGAATTTGCGCAACAACCAGGAGATCAGAGGAGAGTTCACTCTGCCCTAACCCCCTCATCTTCTTTGAGGAGGCAAAGCACCATAGCTGAAGTCATAAAGCAGAGGCTCAAATCAATAACTACTAGCTGGAGGCAGTGGGAAAGAAGAGACCATGAGAAGCCATCTGCCTTCATTGTCATGGAGAGCTTGCTCGTGTGAAGGCAGCATGGGAAAAAGCAGTGCATACGTTCTCTTTCCTTTCAAGGGGAACTCTGGCAGACACTGAGCCACACGGGGGTACAGCAACGCTAGCCAGTGCTTACACAGTCGCCCTTTGAATGTGGATGTGACATGCATAAAGCAACTTGAACTCTGACCCTAGCCTGGTGCTACACTTGGATGCTGAGCACCTAACATGGAGCAGAGTTGGGCTTGGGACTGGTCGATGTACAGTTACTTGCTCTGTCTCTGCCGTGTACATACTGGACAAGCACCACAGCCTTTGAAGTAATCACACAACTGACTGTTTTGCGTTTATTCTACTTGAAATGGCAATTTCTTCTTGAATACCCCAGGTTTGGTGCATAGTAGCTGTCTTCTTATGGATAATGAATAAATGAGGAGAAATGTTCAATTGAACATAAAATATGCTGTCTGCATAAAGGCATCTCTCATACATGGAAAGAAGCAAAGATGTGTTCTTCCTTAGGACTTGACATTTCTCCCTGGTACGAGGGACATAGCGGTTGCCATTGTCCACTTCCTGTCACAGGAGGAGAGTCTTTTCTACATGCTACAGTCAACTTTAGGACTGGGTTTTGGCATGAATATGAGCTCATCCCCTCAGAGGCATGATGAAGAACAGTTAAGAGCCAGTTGTAGAAGCTGAACTTTCTCACCATTGTATTCAGAGCAAATAAACCCATGGTGGCCAACATGAAGCTGGTCATAATTTGCTGTAAAAAGCTATTTAGCTCTTTGGCTCGCATGTATTTTATCTTACCAAATGGCTTGGACATTGAAAAATGCAAGTAAGGTAAAGGAAACATTTTTTTTTTTTTTAGTATTATTTTATTCTAGGCATTACCTCAGCCATCTTTGGAAACATAGCCTGTATTTTCCTTACCTAAAACCCATGACATTCACTGTCTCCATTTACAAGCAGAAGCAGGTCTTCCTGTTCAGTGCTGTTCTCATACCAGGGGGAAATAGACATGAAGAAAAATTCAGAAATGATTTTTGCTATGTCATGCTTAGGTCAATAATACTGTTTAAGTAAGGATAAACACATTCCATCAAGAAAGCAAAGGCAATAAGGGTTAAATAATGGGTTAAACTCTCTGCAATATGTGCTTAGTCTTGTCACAGAGGTCTAACGATTGCTGCATCTTCTTCCAACATGTATTTTGTTTATTTTATTTTATTTTATTATCACCGTGTACACAAATTTAACTCCTCCTTTTTTGCTGATCATTAATTCATTTTTCACATTATTAATTCAGACTCTGTAAACATAATACTTAATGACTGCATAATGTTCTAGCCAGTGGCCATCTCTTCTAATTATTTTTGCTCCTCTTCCTTCTCCCTTTTCCTACCTCCCTCCCCCCAACTCCTCCTCCCTCCTTTACCTTCTCATCTTCTTTGCTAGATCATAATGTCCCATTAGACTTTGTCACCTGCTAAGACAGGATTGAGTAGGAACAATCTCTGCTTTCTCTTTTTCCTCTGTCTCCTCTTCCACTCCTGTTTTTCCTTCTCCTCTTCCTCTTCTTCCTTCTCCTCCTCCTCTTCCTTTGCCCACTTCTCCCTTTATATGGCTTATATTTTAAAGAGCTGTTTAATGTGTTAATTTCAATTTAAATCATTTTCCTGCACAATTCCATCAACTCGACATAGTAGCTCTTAGAAAAAGGTTGTATTATCTATTTATAGAGATGAAACACAACCAACCGACACCAAAACAACAACAACAACAACAACAACAACGCTTCTAAGAGAGCATGGTTATTAAGATGTGGAAACAATGTTTGTTCTTTTTGTCCTTAGAACTGAAGGTTTTTACTTTTTGCATTTCCTTCTTGTTAGACATTTAGACTGTTTTCAGTCCTTTCTTGTCAACGATGCCTGTGTATATAATGCTACACGTTATACATACATGCAGATATTTAAGTATGTCTGTATTGGGTTTTTTTTTTGTAGCATTTTTAAAAACACATTTATGGAAAAGGATGACTAAAGAAAAAATTTGGCCATTTTACAGACTCTGCTCAAATTGCTTTCTAAAAGTTGCACCTGCTCGCTTCTGCCTGTGGTGTTTCAAAGTGTCCATGTGTCTGGTTCATTTGTTGACCAGAAGCAAAAAAGAAGAGAAGGGAAGAGAATTCTGGAGCTCTTAGTTATGTGGTGTAGGAGGGGCTTTGGGAGTGTAGGAATGCATCTTAGAATGAACAAATGAAAACACAAGTGGAAAAATTGAAACATTTACAATCAGAAGATACAGCTTTGAAACCCCTCTCTACCATGTCTTAGTTGTTAACTAAGGATGGGATAGCAGCCTCCTTGTTTGCTAATGCATTCATTTGTTCATTTGTTTTAAGTGTGGAGAATTAAGATGGACTTAGGAAAAAGTGCTGTGCATGCATGCATGAGAGAGAGAGAGAGAGAGACAGAGACAGAGAGAGACAGAGAGAGACACAGAGAGACACAGAGACACAGAGAGACAGAGAGAGACAGAGACACAGAGAGACAGAGACACAGAGACAGAGACACAGAGACAGAGACACAGAGACAGAGACAGAGAGAGACAGAGAGAGAGACAGAGAGAGAGACAGAGAGAGACATAGACACAGAGACAGAGAGAGACAGAGAGAGAGACAGAGACAGAGAGAGACAGAGACCGAGAGAGACAGAGAGAGAGACAGAGAGAGACAGAGACACAGAGACAGAGACAGAGACAGAGAGAGACAGAGAGAAGAAAGAGAGAGAGAGACAGACAGACAGAGGGAGAGAGAGAGAGAGAGAAAGAGAGAGAAAGCGAGAGAGAGAGAGAGAGAGAGAGAGAGAGAGAGAGAGAGAGAGAGAGAGAAATGGCCTTGGATGTTAGGGTAGGAGTCCACTTAGTGAGTTAATAGAAGAGAATTCTATTAAAAAAAGACTCTTAAGATAAAGATTGGAAGTCATGGCTTCTTCTGTGCACAGTGGGATCAGTGAAGGCTGACAGCATCATTAGGTGGCTGCCCCTTGACTTGAAGATGGAGTGGCAACGTCAGAAAAGACTTTGGGAATCACAGCTGTTATTCTAGGGAGTTTGAACTTGGTTTATAGATGAAGGATTTAATCAACTATTGCTTCCACTCCTGCTCTGAGAAAAGGTACTTGCTATGAGCTGTATATTTGAACTAGCTCTTAATAGAGATAAAGGACTAGTCAGAAAAGTCAACATTATCTTGCGGTGCCCTATACATTTATATGTATTTCTTACTTGTGTGCCTAATTGTATGTGGTCTGACCAAGACAGAACAAGTCCTAACTCCGAATTCTAATTTAAGTTCCTAAAAAGGGTACCAAGCCCAGAAGAGGAGTTGAATTATTTCTTCCTTCCTTCAAGGTCAAAAAGAGAAATTAAGAGAAAGAAAATGTATTAAATATAGTACAGATACTTTGCCATGGTACAATTTTATCCCATTTCACACACACGAGACAAGTTAGACATGGCTGGGTTAATAACCATTCCATGCTACATACAAAAGAGCACTACAACTTGAAGCCAAGTGTGTCCCCTGTTTTAAGACCTTCTCAACTCTGGAATCCAGTAAGACATGAGGGAGTGAGACCTTTTAGATCACCCTCAAAGAAGAAAGCCAACTTCCTCCAGCTAGACAATTACAAACGAAGGCAATTCCAGGAAGGAAATGGCCTAAGCCAAGCAATGTGGTGAAATTTTATAATAGTTTTAAGAATGCACAGACCTGATATATATGCATACATATGTGTGTGCTTTCATATATATATGCATATATAAAGCTATATCTATATATAGATATATCTAAAAGCAATGTGTTTATATATGTAATTTCTCTGTTGATAATTGATTGCTTACTGTGTGCCAAACTCTATTCTTAGGACACCATGAGTACTGAATCTTTCAATCTCGCCTACAGCTTTTATTAGGTACTGTTATTTTCTTCATTGTACATGAGCCAGCAGACAACAGCACGTACGTAAGCTGCAGAGCCAGTATTTCAGTAAAGTCTGTCCTAGCTCCAGACTGTCAACCACTTTGCTAAGTGGCCTCTTACCTACAATACTGATGCTATGACCCATACTTCCCTGGCCCCAAAGTGAATAAATGGATAAGGTCAGTCTATGTTCTCTTTGCTTTAAAGAGGACACAGGGACATGGACATCTTTGATGAAGATCATGATCAAGCAAAGCAATCTGGGATGTTACTTTTTTTTTTAATGTCACTTTTTTTTTTTTTTAAAGGAACAAAGCAATAGTGATAGAGAAAGCTACCTTTTTCTGGGGACTCTGTTGCTGACAAGATATTATACGGGATGCTTCGTAGATATCCTATCCTGTGCAGTGAGCAGCAGGTAGGGGTATGTGTGTTGCCCTGTGGACAGTGATAGTTGAGTGGAACATAGGATAGTTGTGTGGGTTATGGTAGCCCATACTAAACAGTGTGGGCCTTGGCTACAAAGCCATGGGAGGGTTTGAAGCAAGTGACTGCTAAAATTATATCGAGAGTTACAAACTGCACCTCTGGTGAGTGAGAGAGGAATGGCAGGAATGGCAAAGTTCTTTCAGGAGAGTTTTGCATGAGACCGCTGGTGGTTGACAGTCTCCATCACCAGGCAGGGCCCGAACTGCTGTAGGTGGGCAAGGGGATGCAGAGAATACAGTCAGCATGGGACTCAATATGAACCCAGTCACAGGTAGTGTCAAGTTGCACATGTGGAGGGAGGCAGAGAGACATGGGATGGCACTGGTTTCTGTCTTCACAGATTACTTATTTCCTTGCTTGGCTGGAAAGCTTTATCTCCACAGTGAAAATGTAAGGATGCCGGGGCCAGAAGCAATTTACTTGTTTACTTTTCTGTGCAGAGAAAGCTGAAAGTGTCACTTAGTAATATGCCTTAGTGATGAATCCAGATCCTACCTCCCCTCCTACTTAACAGAAAAATTATTTTTCTCATAACTTTGATGAGCTTAGTGAGTGTTCGGGTATCACTCCAAGCTCACATACCACCCAGACACCAGGGAAATCAGTAATATTTTACTGGTGGACTTGGTTGAGCAAACATAATAAAAAACAGGCTCAGTGTCATTGCACACTGGAAAAGCAGATGGCAGTCGAGCAGGGCTGAATCCAGCAGTTTGAAATTTCAAATTAAATCAATTTGGAGCTTTGCTTGTGCCTCAGGCAAGATTGTCCCTCAAGTGAAGGAGACAGGAGAGGCGAGCCCTTTATTCCAGAGCCGGCTTTGCAGCCGTTGGTGGATGGCATGCAGCTTTCTCCTACACAAGGTGGGCTGACAGAGGCAGGGTATTGGCTTCCTCTGATTCAAGCTGCCAGGGTACAGTCCTGGGGAATGGACCAGCTGAGCAGCATCAGGCTTCCTAGGATCCCTCAAGATCATCAGGACATTATAGAAAGCTCTATGCTCTTAGACTTGGCCTCTCCAGGAAGCATCTCGCACCTACTCTCACAAGTCAGAGACTCAGTGCACAGTGACCCAAGTAAAACAGAAAGTTCATGATGGTGATGATGTTGGAGGTCCCAGGATTCTCTTTTTTAAATATACTTTATTAATTTATTCATATTACATTTAATTGTTATTTCATCTCTTCTATCCTCCTATTCCTCCCTCCCTCCCATTTTCCCCTTACCCCTTTCCCCTATGACTGTGACTGAGGGGGACCTCCTCCCCCTGTATATGCTCATAGGGTATCAAGTCTCTTCTTGGTAGCCTGCTATCCTTCCTCTGCATGCCACCAGGCCTCCCCATCCAGGAGACGTGGTCAAATATGGGGCACCAGAGTTCATGTGAAAGTCAGACCCCACTCTCCAATCAACTGTGGAGAATGTCCTGTCCATTGGCTAGATCTGGGTAGGCGTTTGAAATTTACGGCACATATTGTCCTTGGCTGGTGCTATAGTTTGAGCAGGACCCCTGGTCCCAGATCCGCCCATCATAATGTTCTTCTTGTAGGTTTCTAGGACCCTCTGGATCCTTCTGTTTCCTCATTCTCCCATGATTCTCTCACCTGGAGTCCCAATAGGATGTCCTCCCCTCTGTCCCACTTTCATGGTAAGTGAAGACTTCCATGGGACAGGCCCCTTGGGCTATTGTCCAGATATAAGTGAGTATATACCATTTGACTCTTTCTGCTTCGGTCCCAGGATTCTTACAAGCTGCCATCAGAAGGTAGGAATGAATTAACAGTTGTCTTAGCAATCTTTAGGCTTGTCTGAAGCACTTGCAGTCATAGCAAGAGATGGTCAGAAGAGGCTTTATTCCTTCCATCCTCTTTCTCCTGACCTGAGAGTTCATCTCCACTGATGGTCCTCACCCCTGGCTGTGCATCGTGAGCATATAGGTCATTGTGTAGTAACACTTTTTTTTTTTTTTTCAGCCTTCAACTGGAGATTCCAATGTCACAGTTTGGGTTCATGTTCTCAGCTACATTTAGTACAGGCAGTGACGTGAGACATGATAAGCAAGCCAGACTTCTGCTGAATGAACAAATAAACTGAATGATTTATATATACCAGTACAATGTCTCTAGCGTCTACATTTTGAAAAATTGTGTTCCCTTGACATCAAGTAACCACTCCCCCTTTTCCCATTCTCTTCTGATGTAAACAGCTTCTGACCTTTAGGACACCAATCATATGTCCTCTGTTTCATTTTAAATATGCTCAGTGAGTATAGGATCTGGCAGTTTCCTGCCTTCCTATGTCTACGCTCTTTGCATTGCCCTCTTATTCTGTTTAGAATCTTGAACTGTAGTGATCTGCTTTGATGAGTGTCTTAGACAGTTTGGACATCCATAGTGAAGAGCACACACGGGATGCTTAGACAACATTTATCTACCGTAGATGTCAGAAGACCTGGAGCTCATCAGGGGCCACTTCCTGGTTTTGATGGTGGCCGTTTTATCATTGTGTTTCACGTTTGGGGGTGGAGGCCTTATAGGCCTTCTTATAAGATCACTCATCATATCTGTTATGGCTCTAACCTCGCGTATTGATTAATTATACAAGTGTTTTACTTCCTAAAAACGTCAGATTGGTGGTTGAGATGTAAACTTATGAATTCACCGGGACACAAGCATATGATATGTAGTAGCGAATGGGCTATGAGCTTTCTTAAAGCTAGGTACCCAGTCTATATACCAGTTGTGCTACCTACCACAAAGAAAACACTCAGGAGATGATAGTTTTGTTTTATTAACTGCTAGCTATGTTGATAATGGTATAAACAGCAATGCATAGAGTATTAGTGTACATGGTACATTTGCATACTATGTAAAAGGGGTGGCACCGAAGATGTATGTGGAAGGTCTATGCTTGGGGCTGTGGGTGTAAATCGAGAGGGTGTGTGCTCTGCAGCAACATTTAGTTCACTCATCCTTTACTCAGCATCCTATGGTCGTAGAAAAACTGTGGAGCCTCTTGCTAACTGCCTCAAAATGTCTGCTTTGTGCCGAGGAGTTGGCATTTTTAAAGATCCCCACACATAACTCAGATTCTCAGCCCAAGTTGAGAGTCATTCATTAACTTTGTAAGGATCTGTCAAGTGCCTACCATATGCTAGCACTGTTGTGGACTCCAGGGACACACCAGTGAACAAGACACAGAGGCCCTTTTATTTGGACGAGAAGGAAGTAGATGGAAAAACAAATCAGTACATGCTTTAGAGACTTTAAAATTATACCAAGTGTTGCAAAAAGAAATAATGAAGTGGGGTGATGAAATGGAGTGTGATTGGCCCCCATCTTGGCTTGGTCAGGGAAGCTCTCTCGCAGGAAACAGCCTCTGCGCTGAAATCCAAATAGTGAGCAGACAGCTGTATGAATGAAAACCCGGAGTGAAACAGGGAGAAGTGCAAACACTGCAACCCCGAGCGCGAACAGTATGAAACAGTGTGACCAGCCTTAATCCATGATGCTGCCTGGAATAGCCCCTCTCTGGAGGCCCTGGGGGAGAATCAAACCCTTGCCTGCTGGCTCTGGCGGTTGCTTGCCTTGCTTAGCTTGTGGCCACGCTGCTCTAGCCATCAAAGGCATCATCTGTCAAGCTCTTACAGCTTTGTCTTCACACTACCTTCCTGGGTTTGTGTCCATGTCTGGGCACCATCTCTTCTTATTCCTCCCTCCTATTAGCGCACCTGGGTTGCGCGGGAATCCCACAGGGGTAATCCAAGAGACTTTTCCCCCATCTTAAAATCATTTATCTGTTTCTCTTTTCCAAGCAAGGCCTCATTACAAGTTACAGGGCCTTGGACCTGTGCACAGTGGGGCTTGTGCCATTCAGAGATGTCTAAGAAATATAGCTCTCTCTCCTTCCCTTCCCCTCCCTCCTTTCCTCCCTCCCTCCCCTCTTTTTCTCCTTTCTCAGATGTGTGTATCTCTCTCTCTCTCTCTCTCTCTCTCTCTCTCTCTCTCTCTCTCTCTCTCTCTCTCTCTCTGTGTGTGTGTGTGTGTATGTGTGTATGTGTGTATGTGTTCACCTGGGAGCACACGTGTATGTGGCTATCCTGGGGAACTTGTGAACACAAGGCCCTTTTTGCCTGAGTCTCATGAAATACATCTGTTCTATTTTTCTTTCTCACTTGTTTTGACATTCACTTATTTGATGCTCAGCATGTGTTTATGAGCAACATAGGTTTTTCTTGCTTCCCTGTCACATCCAGATTATATCTGGAAACCATTACAAGAGGAGTCCTCTGCTGATATGACTTGTATTTACTTATAACCTTTAGGCAGTCTATTTTCACTTTGGAAGTACTTAAGGTTGTTTCCTAGTATCTAAGCTTATGGAGTCTCCTTTAAAGTTAAAAATGACGCTTCCTCCCCTGTTTCTTGTGAGATTAAGTTGAATATGATTAGTGTGCATTGAATGAGAGTGACACAGCGGAAAAGTCTCAGCAAATTTGTTTATGAATAAAGGTACACGGTCCCTATCTCAATGGCATTACTCAATACTTGAAGACACTGCTGCAGGCGTGTTCTTGGTGTAGCTTTCAGGTGATAAATAATGTTGATTGTCTGTACAGATGCATGACCCTTCTGAAGTTCAGGATCCATAGCCCACACTTCGGGGAGTATTATGGTGGAAATGGGGCCCCCAAGATGGGATTCCTTACAGAGTTTGACTATGAGACATGTTTTAGCCAACCAGTTAGCTTTTATCAAATATAGAAAACATAAAGCCTTCCTATTCTCCTGTGGAGTCTGGCTCTGCCACTCCCAATTTTACTAAATTGGCCCTTGAAGACATTTGATTTGTGTCCCCTAATGTAAAAATAATTATATACCTTCGTCAAAATATACTGTCTCCATTTTGTAGAGGCCTTTGGCGTTTTGGACCTATTTTTTGCTTCATAATTCCTCCCACGTGCTTGGGGCAGAGGTGGGACAGTGTTTTTCCTGTTTGAGAGACAAGTTAACCAAGACCCTAATAGTTACCCACTTGCCTGATGTCATCAAGCCCATAAGTAGACTTCCTCGGCCTGGGATCTAGGCCTCTTGACTCCCAGAAGGAGTGAAAACACTACCTATTCTGTGTAATTAGTCCGCACTCTAGATCTGGAAGATGTTATTGTCAGTGGAGAGCCATCAAAGTCAGACCTGGTGAAACAGGAACAAACAGCTGACCTTCAACAAAGGCAAAGTATGAACTCTGCCAACTGCAGGCTGAAGACCCTGCTAGGTAGAGACTGGAAATATCGGAAAAATAGTGAAAGAGATACTTGTCCGCACTAGGGGAAAACCAGAGGCAGATAACAAAAGATATGAAAACCAACACAACTGAAGAAGCCTGCCTCTGCTCTCCCCTCACATTTCGCCTATCCCTGAATGCCTGCTTGCCTTGGTTTCTCATCTGTAACAAAAACGGCACCACAGTACTCAGCTCCCTGCCTCTCAACCATGAGGATGATGTTGGATGGTTGAGTCATGATGGTCTGAAAACACCATGGTAAATGGAAGCTCCATCCTAGTGGGACAAAATACAGAAGGCTTCAAGATAATATTTAAGAGAGGAATGAACTTTAAATCTGTGTGGTCAATAACATTTTCCTTATATATCTTACAGACCCAAAGAGACCCAGATCTCTGTGACAAGACTCAAGGACAGGTAATTGGAAAATTGACTGATATATTTTCATAAATGATGTTGAAACAGGCACCTACTCTGTCCACTTTCTTGTTGGAGGAGTTGCCAATGTTTACTGAGGCTGGAGGATGAGCCTGAAGCTGGGTCACTATGGGCTTTCACTTTGTCAGGACTCCATTTCTTGCTCATAATGCCCCTGAGTAATGTACTGACTTTAGCTAACACCATCTCCAGAGGTTGCAGGCCTCCAACAATGACATCATCTTCTACGGTTATAGTTCCGCTTTCCCATGCTCTACTTCCCAGATTGGGTTGTAACTTTGGAACGTCTCAGCATGGAGCCCTGGCAAAGTTCATGAAGGACTTGGTGGGGTTTTTCCAGTCTACAGGGCTTTATGGGAACCCCTGCTGGCTGGTTAACCTTCCTTGGAAGGGGACTAGGGACAGTTGTGATGGTCTCCACATACACTTTTTTTCACTATTTCTGAAGCAAAACTCTCATTTTTAGTTGGGATCTAGTTTTCTTGGCAGTTTTTAATTTTATTTTTTTGAACTGTAACTTTAATTGTAGCTCATCCAGGCTACCCACAACAAACTGTAGGCCATATGGATTTATCTGTTTTGACAATTCTTGAGGTTGGATAGCTAAGGTCAAGTGCATCTCAAGTATATCATCCACAGTTCAGCTATAGTGGGACAGTAGAATCAGTTGCTAAGAGACCAAGAAAATATCCAGAGAGAATTTGTCAGACAAGTTGTACTGGGAGTTACAAAGAAGGAAGTCAGCCTGGCGTGGTAGTACACACCTTTAATCCTAGTACTCAGGGAGGCAGAGGCAGGTGGATCACTGTGAGTTTGAGGCCAGCCTAGTCTATAAAGTGAGTCCAGGACTCCCAAGGCGACACAAAGAAGTCCTGTCTCGAAAACCAAAACAAGTAAACACAACTGAAACAAGGAAGTCTCTAACATGGAGGGAAGGAACTTCCAAACAGTGAAGGGTCAATGGTGACTGGCTGAGCAGGTAACACCTCCCTCTCATGCCATTGCTCTGGAAAGTCAGGAGACCCCAGGCTGAGCCAATAGCACCTCTCATAGTGTTGCCCCATGGGTAGTCCCTGCAGTGTCTCCCTCCACAATTCTAAGGCTGGCATGGCTTGACCACTAAAGAGTGGAGTGAGGACACGCCCACAGCATGCTGAAGCCCAGGGGAGGTGACATGTGGTATGAGCAGTGCTTCTATCCATCCCTCACTGCCTGGCTAGTAGGCCAGTCCTCTCCGGAGCTTCCCTGAAGGGCCAGGATACCCACGGGATCTAGAACACTTGTTCTGTTGGTTGAGCCCCCTTACCACATGAAGTTTCTATGGCAATGCTCCTCAACCTTTCTAACCCTGTGGCCCTTTAGTACACTCTCTTCTGCTGTGGTGACCCTCAACATTATCCTGTTGCTACTTCATAACTGCAACTTTGCTACTATTATGAATCATGACGTAAATATCTGATATGCAACCCTCATGGGGGTCGCGACCTCACAGGTTGAGATCAACTGTTGTATGGCGAGGGGAGATAGTGGCTTTGAAGGTTAGACTGCATCACTGTGGTATCACTAGCTGGCTTGCTTTGTGTATGTGTGGCTAGCATTCCAAAGGATAGCCAGCTTAGGCTGTGGACAGAGCATGTTTTCCTCTACATACTTAGTTTGTCCCAACTCCTGGAATATACAGGGAGTTGGTGGCCCTTTTGTTTGTTTGTTTCAAATATTTATTTATTATTATGTATACATTGCTCTGCCCACATGCCGGAAGAGGGCATCAGATCACAGTGTTGATGGTTGTGAACCACCATGTGGTTGCTGGGAATTGAACTCAAGACCTCTTGAGGCACAGTCAGTGCTTTTAACCTCTGAGCCATCTCTCCAGCCCCTAGTGGCCCTTTAAATATCCATTATCTGCTCCAGGCTCATCTACTTTCATTGTCCCCACTGACTTTACAGAAGCCTTGCATATTTCAGAAATATGATATTTGACTTGGACAGTCTTATTTTTCTAAAGAATTATGCACATAGCAAAGTGCCAGTGACTGAGGTCTGGTGAAGGTCTGTTTCTGCCTTCTTCCTATAGTCTCTCATAGTGGATGTGCCTAAGGAGTTCCCTAGAGTCTACTTACCCCATGTTACCCTTATCTGCCCGTGAAAGGCTTATAACATCATAATCTAAAACCCCAAGAGTTCCCCTCTGAATACACTGCAGTGTGGGGTAAGGTTTCTCCACATCAATGGTGGGCACACCGATATTCCACCTGTAGCAAGCTCAAAAGCCCAACACTGATGTAGAGTGGAAAGACTGTCCCCTGGCTTAATCAGAGCCTAAACAGGGCAGAAAGGTGGAGCCTTACACCCAGATGTGCACATCATGACTGCTAAGTTGCTTGCAAGAATCCAATGAGACAGAATGCATTTGAGTATTTTAAAATTGTGTGTGTGTAAGTCATTTTTTACATATCTTAGTCTGAGAACTCTGGTTTTTTTTTTTTTTTTTTTTTTTTTTTTTTTTACACCAGAAAAGTTCTGTGACATGTAATATTATTTATATTATGGTATCTATCATTTGAGAAAATGCATGATGGCTGAAACCTATGATGTGTAATCTAATATCAATTTTTAATTAACTTAGATGTTAACTATGCATAAATACTACACAAAGAAGCATGCACATATTAGCATTTATAACGCTATCCATATACATTTGAAAAATACTGACTCATATATTGGAAGGTGTATTTTTTTCAATTTACAGAAAATGTCTAATAGCTACTCAAATTTTTTACCTTTGTAAAATTTCATGGTCCTTCTAGGATCTGTTGCCCATAGGCTGATAAATATTGAGTTCTTCAATTAGTTTTGCTGACTTTTTGAAAATTGAATATCCATGTATATAAAGTGTATAGCGATTAGGTAACCAAAATATTCAAACTTTGCTTCAGTCATCTTGCATCAAACATGAGCAATGCTGAGGGGTGTAAGAGTGTGCATAAGCCATCCCTGTGTTCCTGTTCAACAACAACAGGGAAGTATAAAAATGGCAAGGTGACTGGAATAGGGGAGAATTTTTAAAGATGAGCCTTTAGTGACACAGCAGAGCAATTGAGAAAGAACCAGGCCCATAGCTCAGCACAGACTATTGTTTCAATGCTATGACATTGAAAACTTACTGTAAACCTAGATTTCTGATTGGAAGATGGAGGGAAAAAAACCTACCAGTGTTGCAGCATTGTTGTAAAGCTCTGCATATAAGCTTTGACAATAGTAGCTGAATTTTAACACATCCCAGTTTTTATAGATAAGAAAAACAAAGGTCAGAAAGGTGTAGACACCAAGGACCCAGACAAGTCACACTGCATTTCTGAAATTCCTAGTCTCAAAGCAGCCATGCTAATTTTCTAGGCTAGAATTGGCCATGGGCCGGCAGACAGTGGTTTGTTTTGTGAAAAGATGAAAGGATGGTTGGCGGCATCTTTTATTCAGTTCTCAGAATGGTGTTTAGCAAGTACTTCTTATCCTGAGACCTCAAATGGTGGGTTTCAGCTGCATTTGCCTCCCTAGAGTCTTTGGCTGCTTGGAAAGCCCCGTGGTTCACAGCTAATTAAAGAGAGATGGAAGAAAATTATACCTCTGTTGATGCTATTGTTTTAATCTATCTCAAAAGCTCCTTAATAGCAAGTCAACAAGCAGTGGCCCGAGAGGAGCCCTTGGTGACAAAGAGGGCACAGGAGACCTTGGAACAGTTTCTGTGATTCAACCACCATCAAGTGACTCTTACGCATTCCATCATGAGAGCTACACATGCATTCATGAACACATGTATGCCCTTCCACAGGCACCCATGCCTTTGTGTGCCCCACCATGGGCCTGCATGCTCTTTCAGATGGTATCCTAGCATCTGTCAAGTGAGGAGAGCAGGGAGCTCCAGAGGAGAATAAAATACACCAATGCTATGTATTTATTTATTACACGCCTGGCGTGGTGTTTTCTTCCTCCGATTCCGTTTTTATTTTCCAGAAGCATGTGTCTATGTTGTGTATAGGAAAACCCTGAAATGTGGAAAAGCTAAGATTGCACATCTAGTGTCAGACCTGAGATTCAAAACCACCTGTGTGTCAGCAGGAATAAAATTGTCATTTTCATTGAAATGCCTCATGTCTACTGAGCACTTACTATGAGTTGAGTCAACCTTTGGCATTTCGTATATACTAACTTATTTAAATGCATTTCATTACTTACCAAAATGTGTGTCATAAGCACTATTATCTTAAAAATGCAGAATGATGTCTACCTCAAGGTGCAATATCTGGTAGCCTAGTTTAATTCTAGAGAATTGGACCTTGACCACGCTGCTGGATCTCAATCCGACCTAGGTATCTCCCAGTTTTGCATCTTGCTTCAGGGAGGCTGTCAGGGCTTGTTGGCCTTTGGGTGTCTCAGATCATCTCTTTGAACCATAATAAAGAACATAATATGAATCCGGTTCTGACACACTGAGATTAGAGCTTTCCCTGACCTCCCAACAGTATCCATCACAGCCGTGGTAGTTGATGCTATGGCAGGTGACAGGAGATATAGGTCCAATAGGTGAGATCATAGGTGCACGGAATCCCTTGCTGTCTAACAAAGCAGGACTAGTTTTGGCATGAAGTACCAGTATGATCAAGCAACTACTTTTAAGCAAAGGCTTCTGACCTCTGCACCTAGGAGCATGGCTACTTAACAGGAAGTGGACAGCACAGTGTGACCAGCATCCAGAACAGCTTTAGTATCCTAGTCACTCTCACAAAATGCTGACCTGTAATTTGTTACCCTGGACCTGTGCAAAGACTCTGTCAACACATGCCTTCACACCTTTTAAAGTTTTATTTGATTGTGGTTGGGGATATTAAATGTGAGGTCCCTCTCTTAAGAAGAGTTTGAAATGCACAGTCTAGTATTGTGAGATATACTTAAGTGGTCAAGGAGCTTCGTGAAAGGATCTTTATTGTCACTAACCAGTAGAAAATGTAAATTGACTCCAAACAGGATGAAGAAATCCAGATGTGTGGTTGTGTGTGTGTGTGTGCTGGGTGCATATGTGTGTTATATGTGATGCCTGTGTATGCAAATGCATGTAAACATGGCCAATGTGATGCCTGTGTATGCAAATGCATGTAAACATGGCCAAGTAGAGGGCAGAAGATATTAGGTGTCTTCTCTATTGCTCTCCACCTAATCCCTTGATGAGGGATCACTTACTGAACCCAAACGCACCTGTTTTTTTCTTTTGGCTAGACTGAATAGCCAATGCCAGTAGACAGCAGGAATCTTCCTGTCTCTACCACTGCTGTCAGACCTGGGGCTGTGGGCATTTGGGCCCACACTCACCTTCTTACATGGTGCAGCATAACAACGGCCTCCTAACTGATTCATTCCGTCCTGCAATGTAGCTCCTTACGGCTGGGCATGTCTGTTGTCATGTCCCTATCTGGGGTGAGCAGGCATTTGTTCTACTACTCAGGAATAGTGTCACAGATCACACGGCTTCTGGGGTCTGTACAGCAGACACTCTTACGCACTGAGCCATGCCCCGGCCCACACCTGACATTTTACCCTAGTCTTTAAGCCAATTCTTAGATTTTTGAGTACTCTTTGAAAAACTGAGTGAAAATAACATACAAGATTTTCAGAAAAAAAAAAAAAACCTAGCAATATATAGTACATTTTTTAAAAAAAGCTTTACCTAAATGTTATATAAGTAGAGGACCTCTTTAGCGTATTGGGGCTTTAGTCTCAGCTAAAAGTCACTATGTGACAACCCTCTCTCTGCCCACCCCCCACATGCAGACATGCAGTTATTTCCAACAACAACAACAACAACAACAACAACAACAAGAAGTTAAGGGCTTGGCGGGGCACTTTTCAGCTATCTCCCTGGACTCATTAATGCAGCTGTACACAGGAGCAGCAGCCGAGCTGCCACTCGGATGTCTTTACTCCCATTTGAGAAGTGGTGCTGCACATTTGCTCGGGGCCTCTTCTCTCCGTGACATCCTACTCTCCTCTAGGCAACATAGTCTTCTTTACATGTTGACATGGGGTGACATCCCTCTTCTTTGGGTCAAGACACCAGAAACTCATAAAACGCTAATTCTCCTACGTTCTCATGGTGAAAACAAGTAACGAGCTTACCCCAGATTCAAGAAAGAAGTTGTGAAGGCTAGCCCTATTTAATTTATCACAATATCTTGGAAATAACTGATCAAAATAAGCTGTAATGAGCAGTGCTGCTCCTCCCTTGCCCGTTACTTCATCTAACATTACTGTGCTTCGTGTGTTACTCTATTATATTAATAGACTTATGCATTGAATAAGCAATTATTGAAGAGCATTTGTGAGCAAGGCAAGGTGCCAGTTCTTTTTTTGTTTACATTATTTCATCAAGTTATTATAAGCATTTATCAGATTTTATCTCATCCTCCTATTTAAAGATGAAGGCACTTAATCGCAGAAAGATGAAAAAATTTGCCTCGATCTACACGATCAGCCAGCAGCTATTTTCTATATAGTAGTTCTCTTATCACTTGCATTTGATCTGCTTCACTGCAGCTGTTCCTGAAAACACCCACCCTCTCTGCAGCTGTCCCTGAAAACACCCCTCTCTCTCCTAAAGACTGTGAACTCCCTCAGAGAAAGACTGGGATTTCCCCTTATGTGTTATCGATCTATGGGACACAGCTGGGAAGGGTTTGCAGGTTCTTAACATGTGTTGTTGGATGGAAAGAGCCAGGGGATTCCATATTGTGGGTGTTGCATTCTTTTTTTCTCTCAGCAACCCCCAACTACGTCATCTGAGTCCCTGCAGCGGAGAAGAACACAACTCAACAATGACATCAACACTTATAAAAAGTTTACTGTATACCAGAAACGATTGTCTTTATAGTTACTTCGACAGGACTGACTCTGACATGAACTCTGGTGCTCCTCTTCCCCTTGATGGGGAGACTGGTGGCACTCAGAGGAAGGATAAGCAGGCCACCAGGATGAGACTTGAGAAGCTGTGCCCATATCGTGGGGGAGGAGGTGCCCTCCTGTCACAGACCTAGGGGAGGGGAATAGGGTAAAAGAAGGAGGGAGGGAGGAACAGGAACGGGAGGATATAAGTGAAGGAATAACAATTGAGATGTAGTCTCAATAAATTAATAAAAAATAAACTGAATAGACAATTCTCAAAAGAAGAAAAAAATCTACTTCATATTGTTTTATCAGTTACAAAATATTTACTATCAACTCTGTCATTTGCTGTTATTTTGTGATGCTAGGGCTTGAATTCAAACTCGGAGTTTTCACATGCTAGGTAAATACTATTGCTGACTTATATTCTCAGTCCAGAGTGATTGTCTTGATTTTGAAGATGAGGAGCTAAGAAGAATAGAGGTAAACTGCCTAAAGTTAGAACTTTCAGTCTAGGAAGAAGTTGGGGATAGGACAATCATGGTTTTAAATCTAAGTTACAGCTTCAAAACTAAACACCTGGGCAGTGCCTGGTGCCATAAACAGTAAATATTCATCTGCTTATTTCATATGACACAACGAACATAGGTTCCAATGTGGATCATTTTAAAAATAGCTGTAAGCAAGTCATTTTTGCTTTTGCATGTGCAGTTATTAGAGCTGTGAAACAGAATCAATAGTTCTGATCTCGAAGGGTTTCTGCAAAAATTAAATGTGCAGCAGATGCCTATCATGCAATCTCACTGTATTTTAACATTTTAAATCCTCGTCTCAGTTAATTTCGGGAAGAATATTCAGTGATTAGAAGCATGTTGTTGGATAAATGAATGAAGAAATAGACAGTTTAATAAATAGACAAGCAGTCTCAAAGTGGAGTGAAGTTCAAAGGGCACAGGGACATCAGAAGACCCTTCAGGGCAAGGGAACATCAGTTCTGTGAGGAACCTGCATCCCAGAACTCACCTATTCTGTTCCCTGTCCTCTCCCCAAAGGCCATGCCATTGCTCTCCCTTTCCCAGAAGACCCGGACAGCCTGTTGTCTCCTCTTTGTGTGCTGGGGATATGTGATTTTACTGTCAGCATGGTATTTCTCATGAAAAGCAAGTGGTGTCCAATGTGACTTGAAAAAAATGCACAAACAACAACAAAATTACATGTTCTTTTTTCCTGTAGTGTTCACTGGGAGAGTATGCGACTTGTTTGCTGTCAATACGGCTTATAATGACATGGTGCATAGAAGCTCTGCCAAAAGTGTGCGGCATTCATTACACACATGTATTAAATGTAATGTGATAGGAGTTTGGAGGCTGAGCAACTGAGCGGAGTGCTGCCCTGGGGCTAATGCAGAATTGCAGTACTTCTTTCCATGGGTCTACTTAAGGGAGCAGAGGAGAGTGGGCAGCAGTGTGGGTGGCAGCATGAGCTCTAGAATGTTCAAGATTGATGCCAGAGGAAGTTAAGAGAATATGCTAGAGCTGCAAGGGTTCTGAAAGTTGTGTCTTCTGTGAATGGCAGTAAAAATCCTTTAATAACTAATAGTTCAGTGCCTACTAAGTGCCAGGTTTGGAAGAGAGCCTGGGAATAAGATTTCAGCCTTCAAGAAGTTAGCACGTGCATAGCAGAGATATGAGAATGTGGCTGCTTGGGGATGTGCACACTACAGCCCACAGGCACCACAGAGAAGTGCATCCAAGTGGCTTCATGACATCTCTTCAGAGAGGCCTTCTTGGCCTTTCCTGCATGACCACTTCAACTGGACTGTATATTCATGTCAGCTGGATCTTTTCCTTCATGACCCTTGTAGTTAGCTGTGCAACAATCACATCAGTGTCTATGTGGATGCTAGACCCCGGAGAGCCTCTAAATGCATGGAGCTCATTAGTGTCTGTCCCATTCTAAATTCAGCACCCAGAACACCATGGGATGAGTCAATAATATTTGTGCATGCCTTTGCCGTGCATAACCATCACCATAATGACTAACATTTACTACGTGTCATCAGGGGGCACAGTGTTACCATCTTCTAGGTACATGTCCAGTGCTCGTGACAGAAGTATAGGTCGGTGTGTGGAAGATCCAACTCAAGAAGAGTGCATGCCTCGTGGCCCAACTTGAAGTGAGATCATTGCACAAATGAATATATTCTCCTAAGTACCAAATTCCCAAGCCACTTTCTGAGAGGGCACGGGAGATCAAAACTGTCACTGGATAGATTTAAACCCATGTCCTATGGACTCCCCTGTACTGTGAACCCAGCTGCAATAGCAAACACACCTTTCCTGTCTGAGTGCTGTTTGTTATAGAACTGTGACATGCTCGCTCGCATATGAACGCTATTGAATTGGCGGCCTGCACAGTTAGGAGTGAAATATTCAGGGGTGAAGTTTTTCACAGCACTTCACAAAAGCTATTATGCGCACAAGAAGAAGTTGTTTGATGATGCATTTCCATTTTTGTGACTTTGATTCTCTTCCTGGACCGTGGGCCCATCTGCAGCAAAGGAAGACAGAGGAAATATTGATGGACGGACTTCTGTACCTAATCGCCCTTTGTATATGTGGAAGACTGATTCCAGTGCATCTTCAAATACTAAAACCATTGGACGCTCAAGTCTCATATTAGGGGCCTACATAGAAACTATATACATCCTCCATATACCTTTGATTATCTCTAAATTATAGGTAAATAGTCATTGTATGATATATTTTTAGAAAAATGGCAAGAAAAAATCTGTATAAAATCATGGATGGTCAAATATGTGAATACAGAACCTGGAGATGGGGCGGACTGTCTCTATAAACATATATATACATATATATACACACATATATACGTCTATATACATATATAGATGTATATGTACATGGGCATTATACACACACATACAGGAATGCACACACACACACACTCTCATGCACACATGCATGCATGCACACATGCATGCACACTTTTCTCTTGCATTTTGACAGTTCCCCATGTTGAACTTTTGATCTATGAGGGCAACGCTCTGTGTTTGCACCTGTGGGTTCCTCCATCCCCTGGGAGCTCCTGAAGGTCAAACTTGGAGTCTGATTATTTAGTCTGAGGTTACAGGCAGCTCTGGAGAAAGGATTGGTTTAAGTGAAGGAACAAACAAATTGCCCATATATCACAAGGCAGAGGTTGTGTTAGGAAGACCTAGGCTTCCTAACTAGGTTTAGGTTCCAAAGATCCCCCTATCTGTAGTCTACCACATCAACCCCCCTTCTCTCTCTAAATCACTGGGGACCGTGCTATGTTAAATTTTTATTTTAAATTTGTACATATTTATGAGATATGAAATAATGTATCTATATGTCTGCGTGTTATATAATGATCAAATCAGAACAGTTATGGTACCTATTGTCTCTAATGTTTATTACATAGACAGAGACTAGAAAAGTGATTACCAGAAAGGAGGGAAAGTAGAGTGAAGAGAGGACAGAGACAAGGTCGAGGCTGGTCAATAAAAATTATAACGAGACAGGCAGAACATAAGTGTTCTGTTGTGAAACAGGGTACCTATCCTTAGCAATAACGCACCTTATATTTTCCAAAAGCTGAAAGCAGAGTTTTAATGTTGTCTTTTTCACTCCTGTATTTTTTTTTTTTCATATTTTGCACTGATGAATTTCTCCGTGATTTTGTTTCCCCCTCTTTCTGGACGATGAGCTCATTTAAGAAAGTGGAAAGTTTGGTGTAGCTGTTTGTGCATTGTGCTGTGCACGCCCTCAGGGCCAGCACACACATAAGCTCATTGCCCTGCATTAGAGTTCTTGTTTGTTTTTTTATTTTTATTTTTTGGTTTTTCTGAGACAGGGTCTCTCTGGGTTATCTTTGGCTGTCCTGGACTCACTTAGACCAGGCTGGCTTTGAACTCACAGTGATCTGCCTGCCTCTGCCTCCCGAGTGCTGGGATTAAAGACGTGTGCCACCACACCTGGCTATCTTTTTATATGTTAGAAAATACAAGCGTAGAGAGAGTGAAATATCTTGAGCAAAGGCATACAGCAAGAATGAGACAGAGCTTCGATTCAAAGCTAGATCTCAATGACCCTAACGCCTTAATGTGGCCACTACCTTCCTGGTTGTAGCCCAGACTTCCGCTGCCAGACAACCTCCTCCCCTTGCACATGCCTTCCCTGTGGCAGGTCCTGGTGGCGGCAAGCCCGGGCAGTGTGGAGTGCTGTAGCAAACATGCGCTCTGGCAGCTTTGAATACTGCACAAGGTATTGCCAGTAAGAGGAGGAACAGTTGGTGAACAGTTGGCGAATGGATATTTTTATGCAAGGGTTGCCTAGAGAGAGGGAGGAATAGCGTGTGTGGGGAGAACTGTTTATAAAGAAGCCACAATTAATAAGGTCTTTGTTAGCTTTTTTGGATTTAGATCCTCAAGTCCATTGCTTTAGGTTTGAAAAGAAACAGAAAGGTTCCCATAGAGCCAAGCTCCCCAGCTTCCAGCACAGGGAGGCATTTAGGATGCCCATTTCAGCCTGGGTGTGCATTGAGAGTTTTAATTATTCAGCAAGGAGTGTCAAGATGGTCTAAATTCCATCAGACAGCTTCTCATCAGGGTTGTTTATTCTGTAGTATGCTGCTGCGTCTGTGGCCTTAGCAAACCTCAGAATGATAAAAGAAAGAAGATGAGGGAACAAGAGACAGAGGGGAAACTCCAGCCTTTCAAAGACACCTGAGAGATGCCAACTGCCTATGGTCCCACAGCCCCCTCTAAAGCTTTCCTACCCTTATCTATAAAACAGCTGTCATCAAAGTGGATTGCTTCATGGGTATGAAAATGTCTTATGAACCTTAAAACACTTAGAAATTGCACTGTTGGTTTTTCTAGAACATTCTAGTTCCCTTACCACTTTTTGCATGTAAACTCATTCTGCAAGCCTTTAAAAGCCACATTGTAATGATAGCATCATATGTTAATGGTTAGAATATGCCAGAAACTATATTTTGCTATAATTGGCCCTTTCCGACCCTGTTGTCTCCCTCCATTTCCCAGGTGATTTGGAAGTTCACAGAAGTGAGGGGGTCTAACCAAAGTCAGTAAGAGGCAGCTTCAGTGCTGAGAGGTAAGCACTTGGCTTCACCATCACTTCCTGCCTGCCAGAGTCAGGATCCTCACAGCCATGCCTACAGCTAACATGACCACGGGTATTTGGTTATGGTGGAATTTGTATCCTACCTCACAAGTAAATAGTGGAGTCTTAACCTTGAGACTTTCAGAGTGTGATCCTATTCAGAGACAGAGTCCTCATAGACACCATGCATTGTATTAATTTAAGCAAATTAAAATGAAGTCCTTACTATGAGTTGTAGTCAATATGATTAGTGTCCTTATGTTAAGAGGGTACTTGATACAGTGACAGGCATTCATAGATAGAAGATGGAAGATGATGACAATATTCAGGCCAGAGCCTGAGGCAGGGACTTCTCTAGTGGGTCTTAGAAGAAACCAACCCTGCAAGCTTCATGATGTCACTCTTCCGGCCTCTAGAACCATAAGAGAATTCAGTTGTATTGTTTTAGCCACACATGTGGTAGCACTTTATGAAAACATCCCTAGGGAATAAATGCGTATTTCAACCTTTTCTTTTTATCTATAGACAACCAAAGAAGCAGAGATCAAAGTGGCTTGCTGGTGTTGACAAATAGCCAAAATGGCATGCTGAGAACACCACCTTATTCCCTGTGGTTGCCAGAAAGCCTCTAGGGACAAGCACATCTTTCAGCTTTGCTCAATGGTATGTCCCAAGTATTTGCACCAGTGCCTAGCATACCATAACGTAGCACTAAAGGAGTGAATACGGTAGCCTTCTTTCTATTAACTTACCCAGGGTATCGCCACTATGGTTAAGGTCAGGAAGAGAAAAGGATTCACAGTGGAAAATATATCATGTCAGAGCAGGAGTCCCAACACACCCAGAGCTCACAGAGATGTCACGCCAAAGAGTCTTAGACTAAATATCCATAAACCTCCCTCATGAGAAATAATTATGGACAAGTCTCCAACTAAACTCAGAAATTTTGTCTTATAGACTCCAGGCCACAGAATGCCATGATCCTTATTCTTTTCTGCTTAGAAACTGTTGACTTGTCTCTTCCTTCCTTCCTTGGCTTCCATGTTGCAATATCATCAGGTGTTTTTTTTTCCTACATCAGAAGCCCCACTTCATTTCTTTTTTTTTTTTTCTGATTAGTCTTCATCTTCCAAAAATTCTGTAGGGCTCCAGGATTCTGCTTTTTTGTGTATGTTCACTCCTTTGGGAGGCTCATCCTGTCTTCTGTCTTTAAATACTATCTATGTGTTGACAATACCCAAATTTGTATCTTCTGCCTAGATTTCTATGCTGAATTAGACATTTCTATATCTAACAACCTACTTAACATATCCAGTATGATATCTAGTATATATGTCAAAGTCAATATGTTCAAAACTAAACTCTAAGTTTTTCCTCTCGCCCCCCCCCCAAATACAGCTCCATCTGTATTCTCTACCTTAATGAAAGGAGTTTTATTCTTGCTTTAGCCATAGAGTCTGGTTTGACTCTTCTCTTTCTTTCACACCTAACATCCAAGCTGTCAGCTATTCCCACGTTGTTAACCCTCTTTGCCTGGATGATGACATTAGGCTTCTTGACTGGCCTTCCTGGATCTGCTCATGGGCAAAGATGGCACTGGTGCAACTGCAGGAGACTTAGCAGTTGCCCAAACTGAAAGACATGCCTGCATGAGAGTACAGGGAACAGGGGCAGTGGTCTCAGCATGACATTTGCCAACACGAGGAAGTCACCTTCATCTCTTCCTTTTCTGATGCCTATGGATAAAAAGAGGTGTCTGGAATCTGTAGTAATTTCCTAAGGATGTCATCACAAAGTGCTACCACCTGAGTGGCTGAACCAATACAAGAGCACGAGATTCCCTTATGGTTCCAGGGGCTGGAAGTGTGACATTGAGAACATGGCCCTGAGGGTTTCTTCTAAGACCCATGAGAGAAGAAGGACTTGCCCCAAGTTTTGGCCTGTAGATTGTCACTGTCTTTCATCTTCTATCTCTTCCTGTCTGTCTCTTGTGTCCTGAGCCTTCTGAATGTACTTTTTTCTGGGTACCCCTGGCCAGCAATATAAATCTAATCATAGAGTGTCTCAGTCTCTCACACATGAACTGCCCTCTACCCTCTGACTTCATAGCCTTGATTTCCCCATTCACTGGATTGAATTTGGTTTTATTCTATGATCAAGTCCATTTAAAAAAAGTGTTTGGCAGACCCAGGATTTTTCTTGTTGAATAATCCAGTTGAATTCTTTGTCTAAACAAATTCTGCACTATATTTAATCCATAAGCTTTCTAAGAGAGCAATACCTATGGCACACATGTTGTCTTTGCTACCACGGTGTTTTCTTAGGCAGAAGAGAAATCAACCTGGTGTGTAGCAAGTGCTTTTGTGGCACTTGTGTCTTTTGGCCAAACTTTTTTTTTTGCAAGAAACTGACCACATTCTTCTAATCACAGGAAGGTAAAGATGCTGCACTTCCCTCTGTTCTTCATCATTTGTCTGTGCACCTTGGGAAGCGTCCTGGCTTCATTCTACTAAGTTCACTCTCAACCTTGCACCACCAGGTTCTGCCCAGGAGTCTGAGTTGTTTGAAGGACCTCACTGGTCTCCTGTGTCTAAAGTCTTCCTGGATGAATCTACAAACAGGAGAGAAAGCAGGAAGTATTCTTTGCCTGTCTCCCTCCCCATGAGGTCACCCTGGGCTGGCTATGTCCCAGATGCCACTAGGACCTACTCATTCAGAGTCCCTCCTATCTATTCACCTCCAGCAGAGAGGGTGATAAGTTGCCTATGATCAGCTCTGGCTTGCTGCTCCATTTCTTAGGACTCTGTTCCCATGTCCACACATTTGTAACCAGTAATTTCTCGAGCTGTTCTCAACTGAATGCACCACCTATTTGGTGGGACCCAAACAGAGACATTTATCAATGGATACATAAGTGTTCTCTTAAACTAATACATTTCACTTGGGGTAAGCAGGCTGGGTATATTTCCTTCCTGTGTCATAAACAACCCTTTTCCTCATCAGCACTGATCAACTGAACAAAGGAATGTCTGGCTTGCCCTTGGAAGATGAGCTTTGATACCAACATGGCCCCTTCCACTTTTCCAGATCTTGTGCAATGCTAGGTCTTAATGTGTTGTTGATCAGAATGGTCTCAAACTCCTGAATCAACTGGGACTATAGCTGCATGGAGAAACACGTGTGTAGCAATACATAGCACTGGGTTCAATCCCTGGTACTGCGTGAAATCCTTTGACTCAAGTATTACCCTGACTCTGGCTCCTCAGAAGCAAGGACTATAGGTATTTAGTTTGTGTCTGGGCCTCACATATTTCAAGATGGGATTCATATGGCTGATACATAGAAAATATTAGTTCCTATTCTTTTTCCATCTTACTGCATATATTCTTCTAGTCTCTAGCCCCGTTTGTCTCATTTTGGTTAACCCAATGCCTTAAATTTCAGTGAAGTTCCTGGTGTAACACAGCATGTAATTTGCTGTTGGATAATTTTCTCATCAGCCTAAGTTGCTCAGGAGCTAATTTGGGCTGTATCCTCTATTTCAGTCTTTTGTCTCAGTTGTAAAAAGCACATCGTATTGTTTTAACTTCTGCTCTTTTCCCTATAAGATTTTTCCTCCGCACTGAAAGTGAGACTTTATTAGATACCACTCTATACTCATAGCCATGGGCTACAGGACATTGGTACCAAACAATTCTACATTAGAAAATGCCCACCATTTCCTACATGGAGGGGCCTTTCTCCAGCTTGGTTTTTGTCTTCATTGACAATTACTGCAAAGAACATTTGATGAAATCAGTGTAACTTGATTCTCCTCAGCTACCCAACCTTCTGAGCCTGGATTCAAGGTCACAGTAAAGGGGTGGGTGGGGTTGCTAACAGGACTAGTTCTTAAGTGGCTGAGTAAAGAGGGAGTTAAGTCAGGAAGGAGGAAAGCAATTATGAACTTTAAGGTACCTGGTCTGTCAGCAAGACAGAGAACTGCCATGTTGAATATCAGAGTTCAACCTGAAAGTGGGACCAGAACAGGGTATATGTCTGCAGGTAGAGACCACGAAGAATATTTCCAAACAGAGAAGGCAGTGGAGCAATGGGCTGTAGATAGAATCCAAGATCAATTCAGGAACAAGCTATATAAACACAGGCAACATACCTCTGCAAGAAAAGCTTTAGCACGGTCCCACCACGTCAAGACCAGAGTGAGAAGTGGCTTTGTGGCTATTTCCTGTCTGAGCCCCAGGATGACGTCACCCAAGGGGCCAGCCCTTATTATTCATCATCTAAAACTCCTGTAAGGATAAAAATTGAGGTACAAATGTGAAGAGACTGGGTGAAACACAAGCAAGCGTCCAGCCTGCACTTCACCACAGAACTAAGGTCCTGTGCCCAGGCAGTCAGAGTCAGATGAACGCTGAATTTCATCTCCGCTAGGGATGCATTACCCTGGAGGAAACTATACACAGAAAAATATAAGAGAAAAAATCAGCAAGCAGACTGCCAAGAAGCTGTTGTGTAGCTGGGTCTTCAGGATGAGAAGAAACACATCCTCAAACACAGTCTATTTTTCTGTGATTCCATTTAACCAGGAGCCAATCATTGATCAGCTTCTTCTTTGGGCTGAAACATAGCCACTGTGGATTCCAGGCTACCCATTCCTAGAGCCCCTGCCTAGGAATTTATGTATTTCTGTTGCAAAAGTTTATGAGAGAAATTGTATTGGCATGGATCATATGTCCATTTTGTGACCCAGGGAATGGTATCCTTTGACTGACACTTCCTCACATAGGATAAGGGAAGAAGCTGTTCTTTATTTGTAGAGTAAAAATTACTGAAAGGAACAAAAATAGATAACCACTATAGAGATCTAATTAACACTGCATCATTTACATACATACATACATACATACATACATACATATGCATGCATACATACATATTCCTATTTTTTAAAGAATATTTATTACTATTGCATGTGTGTGATGAGTAGGTTGGTGGGTGTACATGTATAGGTCAGAGGACAGCTTTGAAGAGTTGATTGTATCCTTCCAAATTTCTGTGTGTTCCAAAGATTAGTCTCAGGCCTCTAGGTTTGTTGGCAAGTGCATTTACCCACTGAGCCATCTAATCATCCACTCCCCTCTTTTCTTTTTTAAGAGTGCCTCACTGTGCAGTTCTCAAACTCCTGGTTGTCCTCCTTCAGATGATAGATGCTGAGATTACAGCTATGTACCACACCATAGCCAGCCCTAAACTATGTTTTTGAGACTAAGGCATCTGGACCTTTTAGTATGGGCTCACTCACCCCATCCCCCTTTGGAAGAATACCAACAACAGGACTGGTAGTGAATTAATTAGGGTCCTAGGAGGGAACAGATGGTATACTCAGAAGGATGCTTTCGAGAAAGAACTATTTAAAGATATGTGGGAAGGGTTAAGAACAGACATAAAGGGTTGTCAGATACCCACAGATTATCATCGGTGGGCAGTCATTTCTGTTCTTTGGCCTGGAAGAAGAAAGAGTGATGTCTGAACCCACTAAGTCATGTATCCCTAGAAGAAGGCCAGCACAGCAGCCAGAGTCTTAACTACAGGAACCCATTCCCTCCTAATAAAGGCTAAGAAGGTGACAGAATAATAACCTTTATCTCCTCCTATATTTCCTATTTCCTATTATACCTCTCTCTGGACAACCCAAGCCAGAAATCAGACTTCTAAAACTTGTAAACATATCTAACCATTTGTATACCTGTCGTACATGGGCAATGGGAAAACGGTGGGGAGGGAATGGGGGGGGTTCATGGAGGATGTCAACCCAGTACATGCTTATTTAGAGTCAGTTCTGTAGAACGGGACAGCTTGAGGAGCCATAGAGCTTGAGGTCTAGAAGACCCTTGGGATCACTCAGACCAGAAGTCACAGGCTTCTTTCCATCTAGTCACTGGGTTTGCTCTAGGTTGGCTAACATTGCTTTAATGAGGAAAACCAACTCAAGCAACCAATAAACAGAGACCCTCAAAAGGGTGCGTATGTGTAACCTACTGTTTTCCCTGTTGTCTAATATTTACCACTGAATGAATTCAGTTATGATTCTTCACATTATATGATTCAAAGACTTATCTGAAAAGTATAGCCTCTTCACTTTTCAGATGAAAAAGTTGAACCTGGCAAAGGAAACCGTTTATAAGCCAGAGTGCTGAATAGAAGTGTTGTGTTTGCTTGCACAAGGTGGGGGTCACTTTCACACACTAGAGTGAGTCATTTGAAACAAGGGCTAGGAGAGGCTTCCATTTGTTCTATGTGGTCCCAGGAGATGGAACTAAAATAACACAGAAGGCTGATCACATTAAGGTAAGTGTAAATTTGCATGTGTGAGTTGCTTCCCAAAGGGTTGCACTGCCTCTATCCCTAAGATTTCTTTCCCATCTGTACAGATGGTCAATCAGCCGAAACAGAACCACCTCATTGTGAGGATGGGATTTAGGTCAACTTTTCCAGCCCTCCTTCTGCTCTGAGTTGAACAGACATTGGGTTGTACTAGGATTATGGTGTATGTCTTACTTGGCTTTTTCTTTTCTCTTCTTTTTTAGTTTATTTATTTATTAATTCATTCATATTACATCTAAATTGTTATCCCATCCCTTCTATCCTCCCATTTCTCCCTCCTTCCCACTTTCACCCTATTCCCCTCCCCCTATGACTGTGACTGAGGGGGACCTCCTTCCCTTGTATATGATCATAGGGTATAAAGTCTCTTCTTGGTAGCCTGCTATCCTTCCTCTGAGTGCCACCTGGCTTCCCCATCCAGGGGACGTGGTCAAATATGGGGCACCAGAGTTTATATGAAAGTCAGTCCCCACTCTTTGCTCATCTGTGGAGACTGTCCTGTCCATTGGCTAGATCTGGGTAGAGGTTTGATGTTTACTGCATGTATTGTCCTTGGTTGGTGCCATAGTTTGTGCAGAACCCCTGGGCCCAGATCTGCCCATCATAATGTTCTACTTGTAGGTTTCTAGGACCCTCTGGATCCTTCTATTTTTATTTGGCTTTTTCAAGGAATTATTTTTAACTTGATTTGATTTGATTTCGATAGTACAGGGGCAAAGAGGCTTTATTTTATTCCCATCTTAGGACCATGAGCCTTTCCATCATGAAGAAGCTAGTTATCCTGTCTGTCTTCTCATTGCCTCTTCTAGCACAGGTCCACTAAGAGCCCAGACTCTATGCTCTACTGCTGTGTCATCTCTACCCTGTCCTAGGCACACATGACTCTGCTACACCACACCCATGCCAGTTCTCAGGAGCAAGAGCAAGACATGCAGAGCAAACAACTTGCAATTGAGAAGTGATATATGTCATTGCCAGACTCAGGACATATTTCAGAAGCAAACATATTCCTAGAGCAAAGAAGGCTAGGTAATACAGCTTCTACCTGGTTGGTTAAAGTGGTTAGACACTGAAAGAAGTTGTGAATGAGCCAAAAGGAGAAGGAGTGAACGAATAGAGGAAACCGCTATTCACAATTGGGGTGAATTTTGCAACTAGAGAGGCTTCCTTTGCCCTCTATAAAGCCATAGCTCCTCATCTTTCACATGCTGGGTTAAAGCTGCCTATGGGAGCATCCCTAAACATGGTCTTTGGCATTCTAAGGCTGGATCCATGATGTCATAGGACATACCCAAGGACTGCCTACATGAAGAGTTGATTCAGGTGCCCCTCCCACTCACTGCCTTGCCTTTGCCGATCCCCCTGCTCAGCAAAAGGAAGGCATCATGCTATAAGCTTAGGTTTACCTCGCACCTACTAAGGACTGGCTACTGTGCTGCTTGTGTTACAGGCATTTCGGGGCGTTTGCTCATGGCAGTTGCCCCATAAATTAGGTGCTGTTGTCAATTTTCCATATGGAAAAGTGGAAAGTCAGTGATGTCACTTTTCCAAGCTCTGCAGCTAAGAAGTGCCACATCTCGAATGCAATCATAAAACTGTCTGGCTCCAAGGTTTATCGCTCCTTTCATCACAGTGCAACTTCTCTGTAAAGAGCATTGTAATAGGAAGTTTCACAGAACTGAAACAACCGGGTAATTCAGGGTTGATACATTGGTCAGACTGGTAATTTGAATAAGATAGACGAGGCACAAAATTATAGTCATCTCGTCCATTGTGCTAATTTAATTTTCCAGGTGAGTGTGTGCTTCTTTGTGAATTAGGTGTCTCCTTCTCCTGGGTCTATTTTAAGAAAGTACTAGAGAAAACATATCCTTTCCCATGCCACCCCACGTCCCCCCTGCCACCAGCCTTCATTTTCTTCCTACCATGATTCCTTCCATGATTTTCTCTTGAGGAAAAGAAGCAGATTGAAAACTGTGGTTATATATGTACCCATTAAAATAGATGTTCTGCCTATAAAAATAACCTGTGCCTGGGTCTAATAAATTACATTGTAATGTGCCAGTTTCCCAGTCTGCAGGGGGAATCGCTGGGACTCACCTGATCACAGCAGCATGATTCTGAGCTGCTCTGTCATTAGCTCCTTACCTGGCCCAGCTGAAGGCTTAATCTACATTCACACCAGCAAGCTAGGTGCCTGGTATTAACATGTCTTGCCCTCAGGAAGATGAGTCCAGAAAACAAACTGGGGAGTCTATCAACTGCTGTGGCCAATTTATCTAGGAGCTTATATATATTGAAGGAGCTACTGGCTCAAAAGAGATTTGACTCTGAGATGAGAGGGAAAGTAATGTCTGTGCTGAGTTTTGAAACATGAGATAATCAGATGAGGTGGGTAGCACTGTGGGCAGACAGAACGTAATATACAAAACCACAGAGAGGCGACACATGTGCTGTGTTCTAGGAACTACATGCAGAGGAAACACTTCGTTGCAGTGTGAACTGATACCTTGAAGATCCTCTTTGGCATGTGATGGAGCCAGGCCTTCTGTGAGCTTAGTGAAGATGGAGGGAGGCCCCAGCCAGCGGAGGCTCAGGAGAGATCCCAGAAAGCAAGAACTGGTTGTAGACATGACAAACACCATGCTTCCTGAGCAGTGTAGGAGACTCTGGGGTCGGGGAGCGGAGAGGGGGCCTTACATGTGAAATGTATGGAGTAGAGCAGTTAACTAGTTTGGAATGTGACCTGTGACAGTGCTGATGGGAAAAGCAATCATCTGAACTACTTCTCTTGTAGGCCTCCATGAGCCAATCAGTCTGAGACCTCCCTTAAGCCTTCCTAATGCTACAACCCTTTAATACAGTTCTTCGTGTTTTAGTGACCTCCAACCATAAAATAAGTTTTGTTGCTACTTCATAACTGTGATTTTGGTACTGTTATGAACTGTATGTAAATATCTGATATTCACGATGTCTGAGATGCAACCCCCAAAGGGGTTTTTTTTTCCTTACTTGGAATATTTGGAAATATTTCAGTTCTCGTGGCTGGAATACTGGGCATTTGAAAAGTATACCTAAGGATGTTTCTAAACACCCTATAGTGCACAGACAGCTCCTCAACAAAGGGGTATCTTTCCAGAATGTCAATGGTGCTGAAGCTTTGGAACAATGGGGTATCCTGGCTGAGCATCAGGGCCACTGGGTGGGCTGTCAGGAGTGTGTTATTCTGGTCATGGCTCTTTGGGTGTTTCCTGAGATTTGGAGAAGTCTCTGGGTCTTAGGGATGTCATTGCTGCACAGATTACTCTGATGACCATATGCTTTTTTGTTGTTGTTGTTGTTTTCGAGACAGGGTTTCTCTGTGTAGCCTTGGCCATCCTGGACTCACTTTGTAGACCAGGCTGGCCTCGAACTCACAGCGATCTGCCTGCCTCTGCCTCCCGAGTGTTGGGATTAAAGGCGTGCACCACCAACCATATTCTTCCTGTGCCTGGAGTCGTGGGGTTAAATCACATGCTTTCTAGGCATGCCACTCAGCCCTCTACTACTAATGAAGCTCTGGGGAAAATCTTCCCTATGATTTTATTTTCTTGCTTTTATTTTCTTACTTTGTATCTGAAATAATGGTATCTACTTCAGAAGGGTAGGAGTTATTGGGGAAGTTCATGCAAACCAAAGACACAGAGCAAATGATACACAGAGGATGTTTAGTAACCAGTCTTTCCACAATCAGAGAATCAAGTCTTGAGGAGGGCCCCTAAGATACACCCCCACTTCTTCATTTGCTCTCTCTGTGTACAAATGCACACTTTCTCAGCCGATGAGAGAAGTGACCAGGCATGTGTGCCATACAGGGTCCTTGGAGGAAGCACATACTTACTATGTTTAGACTGGGAAACTTGGGGGAAATTTATCTAAAGGAGTTCTGAAAGTATGAACAGAGTTAGGCAAACCAAGAAGAAGATGCCTACAATGCACGCTTAGGCCTGACAAGGAAAGGAGAGGGGCCATATCAGAGTTCAGAGACAGGCAACTCTATGTATCTGGTCACTGCAAGACCATCAGTGAGCCTTGCAGAGAGCTAGGGACTGCCTGTCAGGCCTCACTCTCCTCTTGCACCACATCTTTTACCGATGGTCATATTCTTATTCTCTGGACTCAACAGAGAGCCTGGGGTAAAGGCCTAAGTCAACCCTTCTGGTGGACAAAGAAGGGAAGTGGATCTGAGGATGCACAAAGTTTCAGTATGAATACAGTTTTAGCTTCTAAAGGAGTAAGCCACCTGGAGGGTTGGGGACCATGACGTCCCGCCAGAGTCAACATAGTAATACTTTATCTCTTGTCAGAGGAGAGTAAGCTCCACATGTATGTTTTTATACCAACTTCAGATTATCTTCCCAACCACACCCACACTCTAGATGGAACATGCCTCCATTCTGATAAACTAAGATGAGAAGTAAGCCATGTTGCCAGGTGGAAATGGCTCAGCCTTGTTTGGGGAAACCAAGTGATTTGATGGGACAGTGGTGACTGGAGCCTCAGATATGGCTTTGTTGCTTGCTGGCTTTTTGATCAAGGACTCAGTTTCTTCACAAGATAACAATACACCTATACAACAGCATTCTCTAGTTTACAGACTTGTTTATGGGTTATATGCAATTGGATATCTGCTAATACTCCTATCGATTTATTATTGATCTGATGAGCTGCTCCTGAGTACCACCCATGTGCCTGAGACCTTGAAATAAGATCAATGGAACAAAGGCAAGATCCATAACTCTAAGGAAACCCCAGGGAGGAGTAGGACAACTTTCAGGGGTTGATAGGATGGCTTTCAAGTTAATGTTAGCCCCTTGAAACTGAAGGCAGAGTTTAGGCATGTATATATCTATGTATGTAAGATCCATTATGTATGTAAAGAAAGATTCACTGGATTCCCCAGGACATTGGGGGAACTTTTAAAGGGGAATCCTTGAGATGGGAAAATTATAAATGGGCCCAATGAAACAGTTCTTCCAACCATAACACAGTACGAAGTATTAAGTTTGCAGAAAACACAACTGGAAATAGTTAAACTTCTGTAGCCCTGCATGGATGTGTTTGCTTAGGGACAGAAGTTTCATTTGGAGATATTGGTTTCACAAAACAGTTAACTTTTCAATCCTCAGATGACAGAGATCAACACTCAAGAAGCCAGTAGAACATCTGCAAGTGGAGTGCTAGAGTAGGCGACAAGTGAGGTCACATTCTGTTTGAGTTTGTATTCTCTTGTAGGGAGGGTAGGTGAAGATACCCATAATGAAGGGATGGTGGAGACGTGTGTGTGTGTGTGTGTGTGTGTGTGTGTGTGTGTGTGTGTGTGTGTGTGTGTGTGTGTGTATGCATGCTTGCTCTTCCTGTGTGTGAGGTGTCATGGCTGCACAATTGAGATGCTGTTATATAGGCTGTGGGGTGAGTGCATGAATGACTGGCAGGACCAAGAGATGGAGGAGATTGCACATTTTGAAATATCTTACTGAACTCAACTCAAAGGTGTGAGCCTAGCCCTAACACTAGAAGCTATCATTAGACACTTCCATATCATTCTGATAGCCTTAACTTTCACCAAGACTGGGATCCAAGGAAGGGTCTCTTTTGGAGTTCTTCAAGTTGCAAGCTAGGGCAATGATAAATACTAGCTTTAACATTTCTTTACCTAAGAAATCCCAAAGAGAAGGTGATATTGATTTTCCATTCATCAGATATTCATTAAGCACATATGTAGAAGAAACCAAACATACATCATAGATACAGGGATGGATAAAGAAAAGGAGGAAGTTGGCACTTAATGAATTGAAGGCATCCAATATACCTTAGTCAGTATACCAGTTTCACAGGAGGGTATCATATTTGTTTTACATTTACAGAGGCAGGGTAAACAGCTTGTTTAAGATGTGAAGTTCTGACTGCTGGGGTTTTGGCTTTGGATTGAGGTAGATTTATTTCAGAGTGTGCTGGGTTTTGAGTCTCTCTCCTCTGGCGTTGTGTGGAACACACCCGCGAGAAGACACATCCTCTGATTTGTGCCCGGTGCAGCACCATGGAGGGAAGACTGTGAATGCTGAAGAGCCAGTCAGTGCTCAGGTTTTGCTGGAGATGCTGACATTTGAGCCAAACCCTTAAAGGTGTATAGCATATGGACTGGAAGCCAGGGTGGTGGAATAGGGAATTCTGTTTTGTTTTGTTTTCTAGCTTTATATTTTTATTTTTTATTATCTTGTTTATTTAGTTTACATTCTGATCTCATGTTCCCCTCCTTCCTCTTCTCCACCCTCTCTCATCCCCTCTCCCAATCCCCCACCTCAGCCCTTTCTCCACTGAGACTGGGAGGCCTCCCGTGAATATCAACCCGCCTTGGCATAGCAAGTTGGAATAAGAGTAAGTGCATCTCCTATTGAGGCTAGACAAAGCAGTCCAGTTAGTAGAATGGATCCAAAGGCAGGGATACCGGCCCCCCCCCCCATCCATTCTCATTCTCTCCCTCATCCCTCTGGTCCTCCCAAGCTTAATCCCTCTGGTCCTCCCCTCATCCCCTTTACCACCCTGTTTCCTCCATCCACCCTTTCATGACTATTTTGTCTTCCCTTCTCAGTGAGATTTGAGCATCCTCCCTTAGCCTCTTGTTGTTACTTAACTTCTTTGGGTCTATGGATTCTAGCATGATTGTACTGTACTTTATGGCTAATATCTACTTTATAAGTGGGTACATACCATGTATGTCTTTCTGGGTCTGGGTTACCTCACTCAGTATGGTATTTTCTAGTTTTATCCATTTGCCCTGGGACCTCATAAAGCTGAAAAGCTTCTATAAGGCAAAAGACACCTTCAATATGACAACATGGCAGCCTACAGATTAGAGAAATATCTTCACCAACCCTACTTCCAACAGAGGAGTGATTATATATATATATATATATATATTGAAAGAAATTAGACATGAACAAACCAAATTACCCAATTAAAAAGTGGGGCACAGAGCTAAATAGAAAATTCTTGATAGGAGAATCTCTAATGTCGAGAAGCACTTAAAGAAATGTTCAATGTCCTTAGTCATCAGAGAAATGCAAATCAAAATGACTCTCGGATTCCATATTATCCTGTCAGAATAGCTAAGGTCAAAATCTCAAGCAATAGCTCATGCTGGCAACAAAGTGAACCAAGGGGAACACTCCTCCTTTGCTGGTGGGAGTGCAAACTTGTACAATCACTTTGGAAATAATTTTGGCAGCTTCTCCGATAATTGGGAATAGCTCTACCTTAAGACCCAACTATACCACTCCTGGGCCAATACCTATACCTATATTACCCAAACAATACTCCGCCATGCCCCAAGGACACTTGCTTAAGCTATGTTCATAGCAGCTTTATTTGTAATAGCCAGAAACTGGAAACAACCTAGATGTCCAATAAATGATAAGAATGGATAAAGAAGCTGTGGCACATTTACAGGTATTAAAAGCAAGGACACTGTGAAATATTCAGGCAATGGATGGATCTAGGAATAGGGAATTTATAGCCCAGGCTACCAAGGAAAATGTGTGAACAATGGAACCAGTCTTAGTGAGGGGAGGGGACAGTTCAGGCCAGTCTACTGAGTATGGTGGTTTCTGTAGGATCTAGGTCCAGTAGAGCAGATGGGGTGCACTTATATATACAAAAAACAAACAAACAAACAAACAAACAAAAACCCCTACATGGTTTTGTCTTTGGTAGAAACTTTAATGTCATTAGGAATCCTGGGATGCGAAGCATTTTTCTGACATTAAAGAGAACAATTTCCTAAATTCCATAGCAAAGGTATGAGCAATGGCGTTTCCCCCATCACTTCCCATCAGCCTTAGTCTTTCCACAGAACACCCACTGGCCTTTCTTCAGGTCAGTATGGCTCCCATAAATCAGGAGGAAATGCCAGTTTCCAACATGGCTCTCTTGTTACCATAAATCTCTGTGGGAGTGTAGATGATAGTGCATTGGGGGAATTATATAACAAAACTGCTCTGCGTTTCTCTTGTCCAAAACAAGTGTTATTTGTGTATCTCACTCTGCAATTGATGGTCCTTCTGGCTGAGGGGGAGGTTCTCATAGTCACTGCTGCTAAATTATGGGCTGAACTTTCTTCATGTTCTGCGACTGTTCTTTCGATGGCTGCCGACTTCATTTGTACCTGTGTGATAAACAGAGGCCTGCAGGATGCTGAAGGCCGGTGTGTTCAGAACTTTTCATTTAAAGGACAGAGCTGATGGGAGTTGCAGTGACCTGGCTGGCTTTTCCAGCAGGATATGGACTCCTGTGATGAGGCCTCCGAACATTTCCATGCAGCAGACACCAGCCTTCTACAGAGGAGGTCAGTAGCTACTGCTCAAGCAGTGAGTGCTAGTATTCATGCTATCACGAAATTGGGCATCCCTGTGGATTTTCTTCTGCATTATACTTTCACTGTTGCTTGATTTTTTAACCACGGTTGTTGTGTTTTGTTTTTTTTTCTTAAGATAAAGACAAAGTCTTGTAAGTCAAAATCTTCAGCTCTTGCCTAGCACTTCATGGATGAATAGAAACCACACAAGTTTGTAGACAGGCACCTGCTTGTCAGTCTGATCCTGGTTCAGCCTTTTATTAGCTGTGTGGTATCCAGCTAGTCACTATATATACTTTTTGCTTGTCATCTCTCTATCTCTATAATGGAAAAATTAACTGTCATGATGCATATAAAAGCACTTTCCTCAGTTCTTGATACTTTGTAGCTGCCTGGTGAATGATGAATGAATCAATGAATGAATGAATCAATCAATCAGAATTGCAAACTGCTTGTAGTTTAATATATAAGGAAATATGACACAGAAAAGCCCCAGACAGAACATCCCAGCATGATGAAAATGTCTCTATTACCAATCACAGTGGGCAGGCAGTATAGGTGGTCTTGTCACCCCTAGATCATTTTTTCCTTCTTTTTTAGGTGCTGTTTTTTAAAAGATTTGTTTGTTTATTATTATATATACAATGCTCTGCCTGTGCGTATGCCAGCACACCAGAAGAGGGCATCAGATCACATTATAGATGGTTGTGAGCCACCATGTGGTTGCTGGGACTTGAACTCAGGACCTCCGGAAGAGCAGTCAGTGCTCTTAACCTCTGAGCCCTCTCTCCAGCTCCACCCATAGCTCTTGTCCCTTCTACCTGTTGCTCAGCTATTCCCCAGGGGATATGTTGTCTTCTGAGTAGCCAAAGTTGTCTTGCCATGGTTGAGTTCACCGTGTAGTGTGTAATAAGGAGAGGAATAGAGAGAACATTAGCTTTTGTGGAAGACTGATGCTTGGCAGACCCGTCTCCCCCACCGGAGTGAAGCTTGGCCTCATGACCACACTGAGCAGAACTTCATCACTGCTAGGCAGTACTCCCCGTCACTGCTAGGTACTATTCCCCTTCGCTGCCAGGATCTGCTTTTTAGGTACCACTCCAACTGTAGCTGCCCTGCCTCTTCCCTATACTAAAAGCTGCCCAAGCATCTGGATCTTACTCCTTTCTCTTTGAGTGGTATTTTGAGTTCAGCATTGGATTTAGCTCATTACAACCTCTCAGTGTTTTTTAAGTGACAAGATAATCGAAGGTCTTGTTCCCTAGAATGGATGCTAAGTCAGCTCACAGCACAGCTTGTGAGGAATCCTACAACAGAATATGTCAAGAGGAGCATGGGTCCTCTCTTCATGGATCACAAAACTGCCCAGAGGGTCATGGCAGCCAAGTAGCTCTCCCGTTACTGTGTGCATGTTGAACCTTTGAGTAACATCTATCCACTCTGTTGCTCCATCTGCTCAAAGAGAGATGGAGTGGGGGACTCTAAACAACATTTTACAGGTGAAAAGAACTAAGACTCCAGGTGGCTTAAACACTTGTCCAAAATTGCCAGAGCAGTTGCTGCATCACGGAGATCACTGCGCAGTTCTTGAAACTCACTGTGTCCTTGACATGACTCCCTTGTACCTGTGCATAGGCCTGTGTAGGCACATCCTCAGTGCTGTGCCCAGGATATCAGGGAGGGTGGACCACGATAAAAATAATGGCAGATTAGTGTGATTCACTCTTTGTAATTTCTCTCTGCCCTCACATCCATGAACTCATTTAGTCTTGGAATAGCTGTTGGAGGGACTGTTGTGACTAACATCCTTCTTAACAGAGAAGGAAACAGGCTCAAGGAAGGATAGGGTGATGCTCTGCCAATCCCTGAGGTAGTAGAACCTGAGCTCAGTTATTAGGGTCCTGGCCCTGCAGGACCACCCCTGAACAGACTAAATGATACAGTCCAAGTACTTCCTCCTACCCCATAGGCTGCCTTCATCTCTAGAGCCTGGCTATGTTATTTTTTTTTTTGTTTGTTTGTTTCAATAGAAATTTTATTCTTTTTTTTTTTATTAATTTATTCTTGTTACATCTCAATGTTTATCCCATCCCTTGTATCCTCCCATTCCTCCCCCCCCCCATTTTCCCATTATCCCCTCCCCTATGACTGTTCCTGAGGGGGATTACGTCCCCCTGTATATTCTCATAGGGTATCAAGTCTCTTCTTGGCTACTTGCTGTCCTTCCTGGCTATGTTATTAATGTGCTGCTTCTGGAAGCTCAGACTTGCACTTGACACCCAAGCTTTGGAAAGCTGTAGTATATTTTAATTATAGCCACTTGATAATCCTGGGATGATGGGTGGGAGGCAGTCCTATATCAAGCCTAAGAGTCCTGAAGGAAGAGATTGCTGGACATCCATGAATATTCATTGTTATGCTAAACCACCCCCCTGCATTTTCCTACATTCACTATAATGAGATGCTCTCAGCAGCCTCTCTAGTTTTATAGTCTCTCTGTGGAAGCAAGGAAGCATGGAGTACCCTTTGCTAGGGTTCCCTCCTGCCCTCACATAGGATTCCTGAAAGCCCAGGTGAGTCACTGGGGAAATGAAAGCTCCCATTACCTGCTTGAAACCCAGTCCACAGTCCTCTTTTCCACAGCCAGTGGCTCTTCTCTGCCATCTGAGGCTGTGGGGACACTGCACTTTAGCCCTCCTTTGCCTTGGTTTCCACAGTAGATGTGGAGTCTGCTATTCAGATGAAATCTTTGGAGCAGTGGCTAGTGTACTTTAGAGTCCGTTGGCCAGGCAGAACCCCAGATTTTACCCTGGCCACATAGAATCAGAATCGGCCCAGTGACAAGGTTCCCAGGAGACTTACTTGCAGGCTAAGTTCCAAGAGCATCGGGCTAGGAGACAGGTTCTTAGATGTAACCGGCTCTTCTCTGTCCTTGTGATTGTGGACAAAGCTTGTAACCTTAAAGGACCCATTCCTGCCTTTCATAGGGGGTAAGAAGATGCAGTGTGCATATAATAGAATCTGTTTAAGGGAGGTGATAAACACCAAAGTACACATTTTTTTTTTTTGAAGTTTCTATAATTTCTTCTTTTTGTGACAATGACTTGTGCAGCATTGGGCACATGTTTATGTATACCATGGTCCTCAACAATCAGAGACATGAAACTCTGGGTGGAGAACCTTCCTCCCTCTCTGCAACCAAACTCACAGTCTCTAGTGTTTAAAGAGGCTTGATTACAACCACTCCAAAATTCTGGAGTAGTTGAGGAAGACGTCTTCTGTATTACACATAAGAATTTGAAGGAAGGGGTTGGTAGTCATGAATATTCATGGTTATGCTAAACTATGAGTTAGTTGTATGTCCTTTGAATTCTTCCAAGGCTAAGTGTACATTTAGCCTCTCATGGAGTTTTCGTTACTTGCTTCTATATCAATGCAACATTTCTTTTCATCATTGCTGCCATGGGATTGGGGCTTCTGTAAATAATGCCCATATATTAAATGATTGTGGTACCACATTAGATTCACATAAAATTGTTAGAGTTTCTCATGGTCTGCTGTGAAGCTGCTAGTTGTCCTTTCTTTGTCTCATATACTTTTCTGATGCAGTACCAGGTGTGGGACCAAGCAGTGGAGCAGCTCAGCTTAGTCAAAGGCCAACCCTCAGTGGGAAAGTTGGTTCTGCCCTTCCCTGCACACAAGGTGTTTTTTTGGCTTTACAGGTCAGTCCTTCCTACATCTGTGGAAAGGGATAATGATGTGCAATGGGCCCACGGAGAAGAACAAACATGTACACTGGTCTTACTGGACAGATTGGGTGTGAGGCAAAGCCATGGCTCTGCCGTTATCAACAAGGATGCTAAGTTATCTTGGAAGAAACCAGAGCTCTAGGCTGAGATCTTCAAGACAAGGATGAGTTGAGAGATAAACGCAGAAGTAGAGAGTGGGTAGAGTAGAAAAGAAATATTTTAGAAGAATGAGCATCCCCATATGTGTTAATTATGCTCCACGGCAGACATGAGTCAGCACAGGCCTGAAGCTGGCTGCAGGAGTGGATCTCTCAGTTAGGCTAACTTCCTAAGAGGGAGTGAGGTATGCTATCTCAGAAGATGCTAAATGAATGAGAGGACATATTCATTCAAGTGGAACAAACATCAAACTACGTGTCTGTGAAGGGAATGTTTGAGTGGTGCTCATAATGGTATTGGAAGTGGGACGTTGGGTAAGTGATGGGCAGGAGAGAGGGAGGGGTCCTGGGAGTGGGATGAGGAGAACAATAGGATGAAGAGACTGGAGATCTGTCTCTACCTTGGGAAGATATAAGAGAAGACCTGTGAATACAATGAAGGGCTTCAGTAGGACCCATCACTCTAGCACTATGATCTCAGGCTTTTATTCCAGAACATGCGAAGGTTTTTTTTTTTTGTGTGTGTGTGTTCTCATTTTGTTTTTTAAGCCATCCAGTCTGTAGTAATTTGTTATAGTATCCCAAAGTGACTAAGATGTTCACCTATGAGGAACTTGTTTGAATAACACTACAAAGTGATCAGACTAACGTGGACATTCGACACATTTGTCTCAGCACTCAGCAGTGCTGAGATAGAGAAGAGAAGGGACTAGAGACTTCAGACATTGATCCTACTAGACGCTGGCAAGAAAAGACCACTGAGAAGATGAGATAAATAGCCAATTTTTTAGCCAACGGCCTTGCTGGATGTGTTTGCATCCCAGCAACAACATTTAAAATGTGTGAGGTTTCCAGTATTGGATATTGCTGGGTTAAGGTTTTTTTTTTTTTTTTTTTTTTTTTTTAAAGGGACCAGAGCTCTTCCAAAAGCTCTGAAGTGGGCCTGATGTCATGCAATCTCTTCAGACCTTTTCCAGCTTCTCTCCTCCAGCTCCTTCTCATCCCTACCTCCTGTCTATATTCCTGCTGCCTCCTGCTACCTGGACCCCTGGTGCTCACCGTACTTTGATGTGTTTCCCATGGCCCATAGACCTGCACCTCTAACTCAGCTCTATCCTCTCTGTTGACATGGCTTTGATGCCCATCTTCTACTGTAACAAGAGGGATGCCAGCTAAGAGATTCTGGTTTGTCCTAACAGGTGTGACTAACCATATCATTTTCAGGTGACTTTTACCACCTCTCACCTTATCCTGGCACCCAGACAGATGCAGAAACAATTGCAATGGGCTCCTTCCCTCCATGGGTACACTTCATAAATATCTTCACACCAACTGAATATCTAGCCAGCAATACTTGTGTGTGTGTGTGTGTGTGTGTGTGTGTGTGTGTGTGTGTGTACATACATTGACCAATCACCAACTGCATGCTCAACCCAGTTTTAAGCATGGGAATCCCATGCTAAATAAGGCAAGGTCTCTAAGCTCCTGGAGCTTCTGCTGTGATTGGGCAGCTCATGGGCAGATGATAACAATCTCAAATAGGGACCAGAAGAACCAACACTATAATGGAATAAGGGCAATAGGGGGAGGTTATTAGTGCTTGAGGTTATCTGGGCCAATGCTTACACAAGAAGGAATAGCTATGTAAAAGTATATAGTGAATACCCCTTAGGCAGAGGAAAGAGGTGGAACCAAGTCCTCAGTGGGAACCCATCCATCATGTCACATAGGAGCAAGGAAATCAATACTGCTGCAGCATAAAGACCTAGTTCAGGGGATCAGATAGGGTGGGAAGCTGAGAGATCCTGGGCATGATGGGGTTTGAGCCTCTTACAGAGAGAATTTGAACTTAACCATAATGGAGGTGGAAGATAGGATGTGCTCTGTCCCTTTGAAAGAATGGATCACAGTGAGGAGAAGTAGAGGAGATGGAGTTGGGGCCTAAGTCAGGGTCATAGGGAAGAGCCAACCAGGTCCTGAACTGAAAGTAGATCAATCAAAACATGGCCTGAACGAAGCACTGCTGAGTCCCAGCCTCCAGCCCATGAAGATGCAGGCGAACGTACTTGGCAGATGTGTGCGGTGGCATGTGTGACATCTCTCATGCCAAGATGGGATATCTGCTTACTAATCCCTGTCTTCACTAGGACAGGCTACCTGCAGGGGCTTCTCATTCCATGGACTGTATGTTTGGTGGCTCAGGCAACAGCCTTCTTTTCTAGATAAGAACTCTTGAGAGGGTTAGGATGATTGGTTGACAGCCCTCCCACATGTCAAGAAGCATATGAAACCTGAGCTCCAAAGGGTCTTGTGATGATTGAGCCTGGGCTTTTATGTTCTTTCCTAAGACCGTGTTCCTTCCTCTGCAAAGGCCATGGTCTGCTCTCAGCATGCCCCTCCAAGTCACGTCAACTTGTTGGGCATTGGCCCCAGCATGAAGCCCAAGGTAGCAGGAAGTTTTGTAAGGACATGCTTAGGGCTGCTTTTTTCTGTGCCCAATTATTTTTCTAACGGTTACCCTTGACTCTCACTCCTCAACGTCGTTGGTCTTGTTACTTAACCACTTTGTGACTTGCCTTCCTCATCTGTAAAATGGGAACCCTAACCTTCCTGCCAGAATCACTATAGATTCAAAAGTGGTAAATCTAGCGTTTAATTAGTATTGAGTAAATGACAGTTTATTACTCTGTCCTTTTCCTGACATTGACCAGTACTGCTCATTTTTTTGTGTAATAATCTCAGTTGGGGACAGCTCTTATTGAACAGTCCTCACAATTATACTCAATATTTATTGACCACTAGGCAAAGAACTGTGATCAAGTTTATATTCATTACCTGAGCTCATCTTCACAGAAACTCTGGGAGGCATCTGTTGGGATTAGTGTTCCCGTTTGGCAGACATAGCAAAAGATGTCACCACACTGGTCACCAAAGAGTCTCCATCTCACATGGCTGAGGAGTAGAGCCAGGTGCCAAATTCTGTCCCTCTTTCTGCAGAACGGAATAGCTGCTGCGACTCCTGATGCCCGCTACCCCTTGTGGCAAGGCAAGCTGTGCTGCTCAGGCAGGTCGCTGTTGTAAAATTCCTCTGCTACTAACATCAGTCAGCATCAGGCCTAACCCTGGCTGCCAGGGAGTGTCTCTCAATTAGGCTTGGAGCTTAACTTCTAGAGAGGAAAGAAGAAACAGAAGCTCAGAAGTTGGTAAGTGAATGAAATTGAAATTGCCAGAAATGACTCGCCTTAGGGGAGACAGATTCCTCACTTCCCAGGTCACAGAAATTTTGTTTTCTCTCTCTCTCTCTCTCTCTCTCTCTCTCTCTCTCTCTCTCTCTCTCTCTCTCTCTCTCTCTGTCTCTGGCAGAGTGCTGACCCAGCAGAAACCATGCAGCCTCACAGCTGCCTCAGATGGAGACTTTAAAGGGTCTTAGAGACTTGAAGCAAATGCAGACAGAAGGATTCCTGGCATGGTGTCCTCTGTGGGAGGGTGACACAATAGCTTGGTGTCTTTTGTCACAGGGCATGGGGAGGGGCTCTGTATCTGGACTCTCTGAGCTAGGCTGATGTGGGTTCAGATCCTGCCTTTATCTGCATCGTCTTAATCAAGTCAGGTGCTTCATCTGTGAAAAAATAACATTGAAACTGGTGAAAAGTGTTGTGGAGAATGCTACGCCAGCTCATGTTAGCACACTGGGGTGGAGCTCATTGGTCTTCACTGGAGTCACATAAAGAGCTCTGAAGGTTCTGGAATATGAGCAGTTCACTTTATTTGTGCTGATTATTATGCTAATGTTATCAGCATGGGCAGAGCTCAAGTTTGCTTTCTCCTAACCCACACACTCTGGAATAATACACTTAGAAAACCAACTCCTCAGAGTCCTGTCTCTAGGTGTTTCATTTACATATTCTCAGGGGTCAGGCTGGCGAGACATCAGTTGTGAGTGTGCCTGCTGGACAAGCACAAAGACCTATATTCAAATCCTCCCCTAACACATACAAGAAAAAAAAACAAAAAACAACAACAACAACAACAAAAAAAACCCTGACCGGTAGCATGTACTTGTCACCCAATAGCTGGTTGGAGAAGGGAGACAGGTGGATCCTTGAAGCTCATTGGTCAGTCATCCTAGCCTAGAGAGACCTGAAAGTTAAAGATGGGATGTGACCTAGGAAAAACACCTGAAGTTGACTTTGAGCCTCCAGATAGACATGTGCCCATGTGCATACATCCATACCAACAAGGACACATGCATGCGTGGACACACATGTGCACGCACGCACAGACACACTACATACCACACCATGCAAAAATTATTCTCAGATGTTTTGGTAATCCAAATGAGATGCCATGAATTAATTACCAAAATGATAAAAATTAGGAAGACGGTCTCAGATGATGGCAACTCTGCAGCCTGTGAAGTTGTGCAATGCTGCTATGTCTGTGGCCATGTCATTGCCATTGCCAAAGAGAAGGCAAACATATATCTAGAAAAGGTTTTAACCAGATTATTCATAGTAGATGTTTTCATTCTAGCCAAAGACTAGGAGCACCCCAGACATCCATCAACCTCAGAATGGAAGAAAAATGTACAAATAAAAATATATGTCAAAAAAGAATGAATTATTGATAAATATAACATCACAGATGAATCTCAAAAAATGCACTGAATGATAGAAGGCGAATAAAAGGCACACATGGTATTTTCCTGTCTGTGTGAACTTCTAGAATAGACAAGCTTATTCGTGGAAACAAATATAGACTTCCAGCTCCATCCCAGCTGCTGAACAGCCTGAAGGAGAAGTGAGGTCACAGGCTATCTTGAAATAAGAGACACAGGCTAGTGAGTACCTGGAGCCACAACTTACAAAAACAGCCTTGCTCCAGCCCCAGCTGTGATTCTCTGTATTTGTGCCCATTACTTGCAATCTTGGGGCCAGTCATTTTCTACAGGCTTGGTATAGACAGCTCTGAGTTTAAAAAAAAAAAATAGGGAAACTGAGTCATAGGGAGGCACTCACACTTTGATAACTTTTTTTCTTTAGTAAACTGACCTTGTTCTCAGTTTCAATACTAGAGAAAATTTCATAGTGTAATTTTCAAATTCACTATGGGGTGGGATTAATTTTTTGAAGCATACAAGAGTATTCTATTCTACTTAAGAATGCCTGATCACAGAAAAGATGAACAAGGGCTAAATTTGCTTAGCTTTTATCCAGATCGAGGATGTGAAATGCCTCACCCTACCTAGATCTAGATGTCTATACAAAGAGAAAGAAAATACTAAAATCTAGTCTCAAGTAGCTATTCTGCCTCACTTTGAGACAGGGGGGTGGAGGAGGAAGAGGAGGAGGAGGAGGAAGGACTGTGAAGCATGTGTAACAAGTCTAGAGAGCAAAGGCTCACAAAAAAAAAAACCAAGGTCTAACTACATAATTATACAATGCTGCCCCACGTGCCTTACCACCTCACTACTGAATACCTCATGGTAGTGCTGCCTTTCCCTTGGTGTACATATGTGACTATAAGGAAAAAATGCAAGGCAGACTAGACAAGTGAACAAATGAGTAGAGAAATGGGAATGCAAGCAGAAAGATGGAAATTCTGTGAAAGAACTAAAGAAAAAGTCCAAGATCAAAAGCATCTCCTTAGAAGCTAAAAATACCTTTAGTGAACTTAGCAGCCGACCAGGATGCTGAGGATGCCAATCTCCAAGTGAGGTGTATCAGTGGAAACCACTGAATGAAGAGTGGAGGCTGAAAAGACGGTTCTGTCCAGGCACTGTATTGTCCCTACAGACAGTGGAGACTCCATGTAACGGGCATGCTTGATGAGATCAGCTTTATATTCTGTGTAAGGACCTTGTCATGGTAGCATTTGAAGGCAGACTTTTACTAGTTGTGAGTGTCTGCTGCTTACACACAGGTTGCCACTAGACTAAACTCTAAAAGAAAGGAAAGAAAGTGGAATCCTAAAATTTCTCCCCTGAAACCAAATTAATCAGACTAAGAGAGAAAGGCAAAAGTAAGAAGAATGAAAAATAACAAATAGAAGGAAACAAGGACAGTTAAGAAAGGTATTATCTTAACAAACCAGGACTCACTACGAACACCAGCATTCACTAAAAGACAGATTGCTAGAAGGGCTTAGATCCGAGATCCAACTATGTGCTGTCTACAAGAAACTCATTTTAAGTATAGACAGAAGTTGAATTAAGAAGCCAACAAAGACAAATGTACCGACAGTGATTGAGAGGCAGTTCATGTACAACAGATATTCAGAGGAGGGAAATTTACTAGGGTTGAAAGTGTGTAAAGCTACCAGGACCACTTCTTCAAGAAGACTGCACAGTCTGTATCACACATGCCCCCAGCAGCAGAGTGTTAAGCTAGGTTGGAAAAAACCAATGGAGCCATGAAAAACAAGTGACAGCACAATTGGTGGAGGCCCAGTGCTCCTCCATCAGAGCCAGAGGCAGCAGAGAGGAAGGGCAGATGAGACCCAGCGATGGCCTCACCACCAGGGTACAACTGACATCTACTAACTACCTCATCCAACAACGGCAAAATGCACCTTTGCCAGCTCCCGTGGGACATTTGTGAACATACGTGATGTCCCCGGCCTTAAACACATCCTCCTTACTTTTAAATATTAGAAATATACAAGGTTTATCTCAGAACACCATGAACAACAGCCAGAACTCAAGAACGGGAGGCTAAGTGCAAATTCCCCAAACATGCAGAGATTAAGCGGAGTGCTTCTAAATCATACATGTTTCAAGGAATAGATCTCAAATGGAATAAAACCAAATAAAAATGCAACTTATTATAATTGTTGGATGAGGCAAAGGCTCAGAGAAGCACTCATGGCACTGATATGTGTGCTGGAAAAAGGAGAAAGATCTAAAATCAGCAAGTTCACGTTTCCACCCTAGGAAATTAGAAAAGGAAGACCAATAAGGCCAAGTTAGGCAGAGGAAAAGCAATAAAAATTAAAGCAGCTATCAGGCAGGACTCAAAGCAGGAAGCTACGAGGCCTTTATAGAAGCTTCACATCACCCGACCCTTGCTCACTTGCTTTCCAGCTGTATGAAGACACGGTGTCACCTCCGTTTTGATCTCCGTCCCTTACACTGTTCGACATGTAGCAAGAGAGTGGAAGCAGGGAGCGTCTCTCCGGAGACACCAGTGTTGGTGCCTTAATCTTGGACTCCTCAGGCTCCCAGGCTGTGAGAAATTAATTTCTCTTTGTTATAAATGACCTACGCTGTAACACTTCATCATAGTGGAATAAACTGACTGAGACACCCGAAAGATCAAATGCTGGTCACTATGAGAGCAATAGGAAATCCATTCATTGCCAATGTGGAAAATAGTTGACAGGGTTATTTTGTTTTTGTTTTTGTTTTTAGAAATACTCAATTATAGAATCCAGACTTAGGTGTCTTGGTGTTTGCACAATTCTGTGCAAAAATCTGTGCAAGGTTGTTTGTAAAAGCTTCATCATATTTTCTAAACTTGTAGCGAACTAGATGTCCACAAGTACATAAATCACCTCTGGTATAACTAGAAAATGTAATGTTAGTTGGCATTTCAAAATATAGCTATCAAGCCATGAAACAACATGGAAGAAATACAGATGAAAAGTATCAAAGGAAAGAAAACAGCTTGAAAAGGCAGCATAAGATATTGTTTCAGACTCTATGACATTCTAGAAAAGGGAAAACTAGTAAGTCAGTATGAAGGTCAGGGTTTGCCAGGGGTTAGAGAAGAGATTCAAATCTAGCTTCTCGGGTTCTCAGGTTTTCTATGAGCCTCCCCGTAAGACAAGGTTAGGATTACTGTTTTCATGTGCTATGTTCCATCGAGGCTGAGAGAGGCCCAACAGTTTGACCAAAGTTACATGTCTGGACTGGAGACAAAGGGAGAAGAATCCCAGCCTCCCACATCACCTGCCTTTCATCTCAGCCTGGCTCTAGGCCTCCAGGTCTATCTAATTTCCATATGAGATCATGCAAGTTCTTGGGAAGTGACCACTATATAATGCGTAGCTAAGGTGATAAAGCACAATTCTGTATTATTTAAGCTGCCAGAACAGAGAGGACACTCCTCGCTACCTGGAACTACTAAGACTTTTAGTGCAGTGAATCGATTAAGTATGCAGCTATAAAGGATGATGGTGTAATCATGCGCAGGCCATGGTAGTCACGTGACTGTTGCATGCCAGTGCACGTTCGCTGATCGTTTCCGGTTGGCAGTGTAGTGCTGTAGAGGGAGCATCAGTGATGGACACTGTGCTGGAGAGGGCAGAGGCTGTTGGGAAAGCTCTGCGTCTGGGTCTCAATATTGTTGTGAGCCTAAAACTATTGTAAAAACATAAAATGCACCTTTTAAAAATGTATACTAATGTTGACCCCTGAAGTGGTTAGAGGCTTAAGTAAGAATCAGCTTGGGAGAGAATTTTGGAGTACAAAACATTACACACTTAGGAAGAAAGTGGGTCATTAAAGTATAGAAATTTGTCAACAGCTTTTAACTCCAAGTGGGAAAAAGCCTGGAAACAAATGTCAAACTCTAGTTAACAATACATGTTCAGAGGTGTTGCGGCTGTGCACAGATGTCTGTCCTTCCCTGTAAAACGGGCTGACAGGTGGCTGTAGAGACAGACAGAGGAACATACATACACACACTGTGCAGAGGAAGTAACATTGCGAGCATGGGGGTGTTCCATTAAAAAATTGCCTGTGGATTTGAATGTTTTCATTGAGGGGAAAGAAAACCCAGCTCCCTGGGCAATTTCTCTCCTTCTACCCAAAGAGGAAATTCTAAAGGTCACAGTGGAAGTCTGAGAGATCCAGACTGTTTCAAAGAGTGAACTTTCAGATTCCATGTTTTGTCTCAGCCTTTCAAGGCCCCCAAGCAGAAGGCACTGCAATTCAGTGCAGGAATGAAATTACAAGTTCAAGAAGTCCCCCTCAGTCACAGTCATAGGGGAGGGGAGTAAGGGGAAAATGGGAGGGAGGAAAGAATGGGAGGATACAAGGAAGGGGATAACCATTGAGATGTAATATGAATAAATTAATAAAATAAAATTTAAAAAATAAAAAAAGAAAGAAATTACAAGTTCACAGTTTTTTTCATCCCAGTGCCCCTAGAGGGTTGTTGCCGAGATTTGTCGCTTTGTGCTTACACTGGCAGATAGGCATGGTTGCCCATAAGCCTGGTGGTTTGGGTTCATTACTTATTCGTTGTGTCAAGAAGGGAAAGTGTTGGTGACCTCTCACCCGCAGGACGTCTGCCTTTCATGGGCTCCAGGTGTCATGGGACCGATGGGGAAGGTTAATCCGTGTACTTTGAGAGTATCAGCTGTGAAAGTAAAACCCAAACTGCCTGGCTCCTACGGCTGTACACAGCTGCCACCGGTAGAAAGTGATTGTTCATGGTAGGAACTGAGTCTTTTGATCCGCATTCTAAATGTGCCCTAAAGACCATGTACACACCTTGGTTCCCAGCCTGTGACATGATTGGGAGGCCGTAGAACCAACCTTAGGAGGCAGTCGTTGGGTGGAAGGAAGTGAGATTGGGGCCAACCAGGTGGAAGTTGGGCACTAGTAAGGAGGAAGTTAGATTCCGAGGTGTATACCATTTAGGTAGCTATTGAGATCTTTGGGGGATCTTGTTCCATCCCCCGTCTACCTCTATGAAGTAAGTAGCTCCACCTGACTATTTCTTCCAGAGTTGTGCTATTTTACTACAGGCTCAAAGAGACAAGACCAACTAACCAGGTATTAACACTCCACACCAGGAGTCAAATATAAACCATTTCCTCCTTTTAAGCTGTTATTTTCAGTTATTTTGTCACTATAATAGACAGATGAATAACCTGTATACCTTCATCCATCCCCTTTCCTACTTGGCGCTAAGGGGGATTTTAGGCTCTTGTAACATCCAACTCCCATGAATGCCATCATTTTGAGGAAGACATCTATTTCCTAAAGTATACACTTTAAAAAAACAGGCTTCCCATAATCTTTTGTGTGTGTGTGTGTGTGTGTGTGTGTGTGTGTGTGTGTGTGTGTGTGTGGTAAGAGTCACATCTGAGGCTAGCATGTGGCTTTGTCATTTACAGAGTGTCTTCAGGTACAGTTTCTCTGCCAGCCTCCCAAGCCTCCCGTAAGACAAGGTTAAGATCATTGTTTTCATGTGCTATGTTCCATCAAGGCGGAGAGAGGCCCTACAGTTTGACCAAGGTTACATATCTGAACTAGAGACAAAGGGAGAAGAATCCCAGCCTCCCATGTCACCTGCCTTTCATCTCAGCCTGGCTCTAGGCCTCCAGGTCTATCTAATTTACATATGAGATCATGCAAGTTCTTGGGAAATGACCAATATATAATGTGTAGCTAATGTGATAAAGCACAATTCCACTTTTGCTACAAAGGAAGGGAACTCTCCAGGGGATCATAATAGTCAGGCCCCTCTCAGTGGAACTCAGAGAGTTTTATGGGCGTCAGGAAACAATCCATCCTCACAATGGACCATTGGACTTGGCAACTCCTGTTGTTCTCCCCATTCTGTGGAGGGAGAAAGGGTATTAAGAGATTTGGCCCAGGGTCACCAGCATGCAGGCTGTAAATCACACTGTCTCATGGCAGCATGAGGAATGGAAGCAGGACTCTGGAATAACCATCCTGAGAGTTGAGCGTGTGCTTTGGCTCTTAGGTATGTAATGTGCTTTTAAGTACCCCCATGAGCAGAAATTGATGTTCCACGTGTCAGCCTTGACACTCATTATCGAGTCGCTTGCTCAAGGTCAAAAGGAAATAAAAGAAAGATCGTGAGGACCGCCAGTCTTCTTTCCCTCCAGGTTCTGCCCATCGTTTGAGGGTTGGTCATCTTTTCACCGTGCCCTAGTCTGGCCAAGTAGTTGTTCCACTCCCATTGTCATACTTCTGCTTAAGAATGGAGAGTAAAGAAGAGTATTAGCTTTGACTTTGAGCACAGCCTGCCTTTAACTTGATGACTTTGGACGAGTCACTTTCTACCTTTGAGTATTAGTTCACTACTCCAGGACTGACAGTCAGAGCAGATGACATTCTGGAACAATGAAGAAAGGCAAATTCTCACACGGAGACCTTGTGAGCATTTTTCTAGTCTGTGATTGGAAACACAAGGACTTATGCTGTTTGCTCTCGGCGCTGTGTCTGGCCCAGTTCTTGACAGGAGAAAGGCGCTTGATGGATTTGGAATGAGTGAATAAAAATGGCGCGGCCCTTTGGCTTAGGATGAGCAATGTTGCCCTGAGTTCCGTCGGTAGCTTGCATGAATTTCAAGCGTGACCCATTTCAGCCTGGAACCTCTGGCTGTTAGTCATCCCCGAGACCTGTCAGCATATAATCACTGGCGTCAAAGGTTCCAGTGACATAGAAGGCCAAGACGTTTTCTCTGTATCCAGAGGTCAGAATGATTGATGTGTGAAGTGAGAGTAATGGCAGGGGTCCACTCAGCTCGTGCCTTCCTAATGGTACTTCAGTGGTTAATTTTGGAAGTGGAGAGTGGTGATCTTGATGAGAGCCAGGGTGACCATTAGCTGCGGAAGGGAAAGCTGGGGTTGATGTCTCTTTGTCTGCTTCCAAGACCCTGAGTGATTCTGTTTATCAACCTGCATTTCTCATAACGAGTACACAGACTCAGAGAACATGGCTATGAATGGCTAAGGACTCCATCCTAAATCCTATTCATCACGTGACATCACATAACTCTACTGGGACTATTATTGCAAATGGCATTTATAAAATGTGTCAGTCATAACAACTGGCTTTGGGGGATTACAAATGTCAAGAGCTTTGGGAAGCAATTCTTACCACCCACCACAAGGGGAAACTGAGACACAGTGTATTAGTAACTCACAACAGGTCCTCGGAGAGAAGAGAGCCGAGGTGGGTTTTGACTCAGTGTCTATTTAGCTGAAGAGCTGAAATTCTTGATCAGCAAGGTTCTGTTCAATCCTTCTATCTGCTCATTGTAGGATAATGGCACAGATCAAAGGGGGAAGTTTCAGATGGTATCCTTCATCTAGTGATTGGCTCCTCAAGGTGCATTATTCGGCTGGGCTGCCTCCCAACAGTCTGAGTAACAAAGAATGCTTATTTACTGTTTAGTGTGAATTACTAGGAAACATACAGTGAGGCAGAATACTTTCTAAAGGGTGTATGTGTGTGTGTATCTGTGTATGTGTGTGTGTGTGTGTGTGTATGTATGTATGTATGTATGTATGTATGTGATGCTTCCAACTTGCAGCAACTTTGAACTTGTAAGGTGGACATGGAAAGAAAGCTGCTAATTAGCCAAGCCATTTTAGCTTCCAAATATGGGTCTATTGTGGGTGTTTTTTTCTAATCCCTGCCACTGTTACTTACATTGTGTTGGTTCTACATTGGCATGAAGTCTTGGTGGGCATTTTAGCCTAGGCTTGTATGTTCTCCATTTCTGTTAAAATTGTATTTCATCTGGAAGTGTTTAATCTGTAACCTTACTGGTGGTGGGAAGAGAAAGCAAAGTTTTAGCCTGTAGAATCCTTACAGTAGCCTTGTAAGGCTCATGTTGACGTTCAAGTTTTATCGTTGTTAGATTCATGATGATTCCAGTATAGATTCATCCAGAAAGCCTCGGGGCTCTGCTAGTAACTGGCGTAGGATGTTGCTTCATACTTATCCTCTTCCCTAAAGGAATGTTGTGGAAGGCAGTTGACTGGTACTTACCAGTAACACCATGTACCTACCACCATTCTTACTGCAGATAATGATATTGAAGATCTTAATGGAGAGAGATAAACTGTGAATAAAAATGAGCAAATCATGTCAAGAGAAAGCATTACCTCATAGATGGATGAGATGAAACGAGGAATGAATAGTGTAATGTAGTTATTTGTATAAAACTGTGTTTGTTTCTCTTAGCTTATCTCTTAAGCCGGCTGACTCTTTTATATTTCTTTAAAAGTAAACTTCAGAACACAATCTTGAACAGTTTGTGTCTATTCTTAATCCTCTATGTTATTTTGTCTTATTCCCAGCAAACATCCCAGTGATACTTGCACTTTGTAGCTTTCCTTGGCTCCAGCTCCTTCCTCCTGGTCTTTCTTGGACCTCTCCAGTGGCTAATCACCTGCTTCTCTCCTGACTCCTCCTCCGCTGGCTGACAGGAAGTCCAGCTCTGTTCTCTCTCTTGCTCATCAATTGGCTGTAAGCTACTTTATTGACATATCAGGGGACAATTGGGAAGCAAAGTATACACAACATTTAGACTGTAAATCAGAATTGAACTACACAATAACCTTATGCCTACAGTATAAAGTGGGAAAGAATGATAGAGGAATATTGAGTGAAGTAAGAATCATCCAGAACTTGTATGTTAAGGGGTATCAAAGGGCCAGGATGACTCGAGTAGGATGGTCAAAGTGAGCACATTTAGGAGTTGGGTTGATGGATGGCTGGGAACCTATATACACAGATGTTCGGAAGCCATGGTAAGGATTTCAGCTTTGTTGCTGGGTGGGATGGAAAGCGTTTGGCAGGGTTGAGCATAAAAATGACCTGATCTGACATAGATTTAAAGCAGCCACTTTGGGTTTCTTCTTTGTCACAAAAGACGTAGGAAGTAAGAAGAGAAAAAGGAAATGCTGGGAAAGTGATACAAAGGCCACAGGAAGGGATTCTATTGGACTACTTAGGCAGGTGTCCATAGTGCAAAGAAAGAATATGATTCTAACTCTGTCCATAGCCCAGCCATGGTAGGATTTAAGGAGTAGACGCAAGAGAGAAGGAAATGAGAGAAGCCCCGAGGAGGACTGCCTACAGTGCGGGCGGCCACTTACTGACCCCAGAAGGGGGATGTGCGTCTACTCCTTTGGAGCTTGTGCCTAGTTAGGGAGTCAGCACTTTTTATGGTGCTTTTATTTCTGTTGCTATAAATGAAACACACAGCCTCCTGGTGGAACAGCCCTAAAATACATGCAGTAGACAGCCCTGTTTCCTGACTTCCTTCCCAAGAGAAAAACACTGTTCCAATTTGTAATATATTTTTCTAGACATGATGAAAAAATATACAAGAATATGTGCATGTATTTTGCTTTTTTTCTTTATTAAATTATTTTCTTTGTAACTCCACAGGCCAGACTACCTAGGCTATACTGCAGCCTACTTTCCCAGTAAATAATACATTTCAGAGATTAATTCATACCAGTGCATGTAGAAATGCTTCAGAGTCTCTTCCACTTCTTTCCTTACTGTGATGTATTTAATTAATTCCCTACTGAAGAACACTATTACTATTTCTAATATTGTTAAATTACTAATGATTCAATGATAAATAATGTCTATGAACATACGTATTATACATATGTAGAATTAGATTCATAGAATATACTCTTAGAAGTAGATTTTATTTATATATATATAAAACCTACTATTTATCATTTATTGATCACCTATGTCATCTATCATCTATCTATCTATCTACCTACATACCATCTATTTATATCCATCTATCACCTATCTTTATCTTTCTATCTGTCAAGAGTGCCACTGTGCCACCAAAAGTATTGTACTTACTACCCACCATCAATGCACAGTGGCACCTGTCAAGGAGAAGCAGCTTATGATGCCATCAACACTGATGACAATCTGTGTATGTCTAATGTCTAATGTCTAATATTTAACCAAATGCCTTCATTACTATTCTTATCATGTATTTACTGATCTCTCAAAACAAATCTGGGGAGCATCTACAGTGTACAACTTCTTTTTATAATGAGGTAGACACTTGGAAAGACAGCAGACTTCCTATTTAGCAATGAGAGAAGTAACTAATATACCTATACCTGCTTTTTTTCAAGTAGAGACAGTCACCAAAGCTCGGAGATGTGGTTGCTCTCTTAAGGTTATGAAGACCAAGCTGTAGGTGGATCTGGGCTGTTCAGCCATTCCCTAGGATGAGTTAAACTCATGGCAGGCATACAGAAGAGAGGACAGCAGGCCTATGGGGCAAAGGGTGCAGACTGGCAAAGGGTATTTGGGAGGCAATAGGACTGTGGAGAGCCCTGCACGGGTGCCCACTCTGCTATCTTCGGAACCTACAATGAGTTGCTTAACTCCTGCCTCAGTTTCCTCAGCAGCAAAATGGGACTTTACTTTCATAGCATCATTCTGAGAGCTAAGTAAACACACAAAGTCCTGTCAGTATCACCTGTGAGTAAGTACTCAGGGCAAGCCGGCTTCTCTCATTACAGAGAGCGAAATATGTCCTGGAAGAGGGACAAGAATGTCAAGCTATGGAATTCACTCTCTGTCCTTGTTGGCTTTGACCTGAAGGAGTCGTGTCTTGGAGAAGCTTCCCTATGTAATAACAAATTAAGATAGAGAATTTAACTGGAGTCTGGGGACCAATGAAGGGTGGCTGCCAAGTTCTTTATGGTAATTTCATTGTCAGAGAGAGAGAGAGAGAGAGAGAGAGAGAGAGACAGAGAGAGACAGAGAGAGAGAGAGAGAGAGGAAGGCCAAGTTGTGACTGCGCTTGGGTCTTGTCAATGCCTGTCAAATCCTCTGCTCTGAACTAGTGCATTGGCTGTTACAGCCCAGGTTCCACTGCCAAGGAGCAATTTTTTGATTGTTACTTTATAGGAAGTGGGGTTTGTTTTCTTTCATCTGCCTAGAAGAAGGTCTGTCTCTATGGAAGCAGGCCAGACATATGCACAGGGTTTAGGAGCTGAGAGAGCTGGAAGCATTCACCCCTGCAAGGACTTGCTGTAAGGTTGAAGGTTCCTTCTCTGTGCTGTTAGGCTTTGTCTGGAAAGATCAGACTCTGGCATGGCTGCAAGACAGTCCCTCCCCAGATGAAGTCCTGTCGCACTCGTGGCCATGCTTTCCTCGCAGGACAGAGACTGTGCAAACCACTGAGCCTGGACTTGGAGCTGGTGGGCTGCAGCCATCCTTTTTCTACTCCCACCATGCACATATCAAAGCCTTTAATAAACAGTGGGTGGGGGGAGAGTGCACGCTTTCCAATCTTGCACCTCAGTCTTAAGCAAGGCTTTGGATAAATATGGTACCCAATAACTTCAAGGGATCAGGCACTTTCAAGAAATTTTTTTCTGCTAAGAAGTTGAGCTGGGGGGAATTGAAAGCAAGACTGCCAGCTTTGATGTCTTAAGTATGAAATTTCAATGGCTTACCAGCTGCCAAGCTCTGGTTCTTGTGTGGCTAGGGCAAGATTTAAGAAAATGATTGTAACACACATCCCATGGGTGACAGGCAAAGAAGTGTCAGTAGTGCAAGGAACCTAGAAAGAAAGAATTTGGATGTGGCTAAGGGTGGGAGGTGGCTGAGGGGATTTATCAGCTCCTGAAGTTTGGAAATCTTCTATTAAAAATATTATTATCGTGGCACTCAGAGGAAGGACAGCAGGTAGCCAAGAAGAGACTTGATACCCTATGAGAATATATAGGGGGACGTAATCCCCCTCAGGAACAGTCATAGGGGAGGGGAATAATGGGAAAATGGGGGGGGGGAGGAATGGGAGGATACAAGGGATGGGATAAACATTGAGATGTAACAAGAATAAATTAATAAAAAATAAAAAAAAATATTATTATCAGTACGTGAGAAAATCATGGATATGGTATTTTCTATGATAAAAAAGGTTGCCGGCTAGATCTGGGAAGGGGTTTAAAGTTTACCTCCTGTATTGTCCTTGGCTGGTGCCTTAGTTTGAGTGGGACCTCTTGAGTGGAGAGTGTGATACGACTTTCTCACGTACTCTGGTGCCTCACATTTGACCATGTCCCCTGGAGGGGGAGACCTGGTGGCACTCAGAGGAAGGACAGCAAGTAGCCAAGAAGAGACTTGATACCCTATGAGAATATATAGGGGGACGTAATCCCCCTCAGGAACAGTCATAGGGGAGGGGAATAATGGGAAAATGGGGGGGGGGGGAGGAATGGGAGGATACAAGGGATGGGATAAACATTGAGATGTAACAAGAATAAATTAATTAAAAAAAAAAAAGGTTGCTGGACAGCTATAATAATATCGAATTTTCTTCTACATACTGCCCTCTGTATCTATAGAATAGTGCGTCCTTTATCTCTCATCAGAGAAGCCTCATTTTGCACCGGACAGCAATTAATACAGGGACCTACAGCTGGTTAGAGTGCAAAGGCTGAGTTACAGGTGGAGTATTCATCCCCGAATGAAACACATATCAGACCTTGCTCCACATAGCTCAGGAAACATTTCAGAAGGGGTTGAAATGTTGTAAAAGCTGGAGGTCAGTGCCTTCTGGACGTATCAGGGTCATTGCTTTCACAGTGGTGGTGGTCCCTGGCACAAGTCCTGAAGAAGAGAAGGCCAGTCAAAAATCTCCACACAGATGGATGAAGAGCTCCCTTGCTGAGGAGCTTGGACGCTGAAGGCTGATAGGCTAGGGTACCAGTTCTCTTCAGAACAATACTGACTGGACTCAGCAGATGATGGAAAGAAGACAGGAAGCTGTGAAGGAGACATGACAGGAGGGGACATCTAATAGTAGTCAGAAAGGGAATATGGTGCTGATATTTTCAAAATATAGTGTATATGTGTATGAAATTATTGGAGAATGATTTTTGATGTTATATTACTTCTTCAACTATTTACACATATTATCCAAGTTAGGTGTGTGTGTGTGTGTGTGTGTGTGTGTGTGTGTGTGTGTGTGTTTGTCCATCCTTGGTTGAGTAGTTTTATCTTGCCAAGCCAATATGATAAAATGTATTTTTCAGGTTATTGCAAAATATCTGCAATTTACATGTGAGACTAGGAATTTCCTAGAGTTAGAAAACATCTATATCATTGGCAGAATTTATGAAAAATTCAGGCAGTGCCTGGGAATCTGCGTTTTAAGACACACGGCAATTTGGCAGCTTGAAGGCTCGTATCTCATAGGTCACACTTTCAAAAACATTTAGGTCAAGTTAAATATCATGTCTGTATTGACCCACTGAGTGGCCTTTTTGTGTAGATGTGCTGATTTCCATCACACTGACTATATGAATTGTTCATGGATTTTCACTGTAGCCATAGTGAATATCTGTGGCTATTTATTTACTCCTTCATTCTGTAGAGTTTTCATTGATCTCTTGCACACACAAGAAAGCCTTTATTTAGGTGCTAATGGCCAGGGACATGGTAGCTCCAGTTCTTTGCTTTAACAATCTCTTGCTGATGGGGATAAACACAGAAAGAATCACTCTATCATCCTGTGATAGACTGGAAGGGGGTGTGAAGGAAAAGTCCCAACTGTGTGGGGAGGTGACAGAAATTCAGGCTTCTGTGAAGAGATGACATGCCGGTGAAACTTGAAGGTAGAAAAGGAGCCAGGAGACTTCATTTTCAAGATATGCAGAAGGTGAGTGATTAGATAGGAAGGGTATTAACTTTGAAAGGAAAGAACATTCAAAGCTCTGTATATACCGGGTCTTCTGATGTCCAAGTTTGAATGTTCAGGGAGCACACCAGGAGTGTCTAGTTGGAAAAAATTAAGCCGCATTTGATGGTCCACAAAAGAGATTGGCTATAAAATAGTTTGAAGAGTTCACAAAACAAACGGGGAAAGCAGAATAAGCAAAATTACTCAGTACACATTGCAGCTGCCAGACTCAGCAAGGTTGTGAGGTTTCCAGTGTCCACCAGTCCCCTCTCACTAAGCCATGTTGCTGGGAGCAGGAAAGGAAGCTGCCAATGCTGTTAAGAAAGTGCTAGAATCCAGGAGAGGGGGGACTGAGGCTGAATCTGGAGCAGCATGGGCCCTGCATAGCTGTATCCCATTCCACAAAGTGCTGGTTTGCAATACGTGTGCTGCTGAGGGCTTTACTCGGTGAGCACATCTGGGCAGTGCTGCAGTCTGGGAGAGCACAAAGTGGCTGATAGTGAGATTGCGGAGATGGGGCTTACTCTAGCCTTTAGATCAAGAAGGAAGGTTTGCATCCTAGCAAGGAAACCGTCCATTGACATGGAGATCCAGCAGCCCATAAAGGCTGAGAGGACGCTGGCAGAAACTGAGGGCAGGAAACAGCTCGTTTTCCTTTTCTCTGGCCTTCCGCTGTCATCCCAGAAATTACTGTGGACAAAACCTGAGCAAATGCTACCAGGGGCCTCAAGCTGAGGAAGACAGAAATTAGAAGCACCAGTCACCCATCCTACCCTACTTTTCCACACTGTCCTGGGGGAGTTATACAGCCCAGTGGCTATACATTTGATTGCTGCTGTTATCCTCAGAAGATTCCATTTAAAAGTAGTCTTTGTCCTGGGTCTGGTGGCACAAGTTATAATCCCAGCTACTTGGAAAGCTAAAGTGTTAGGATGAAAAGTTCAAAACTAGCTTTGACTTCTGAAAGAGTTCAAAGCCAACCAGGGCACCTTAGTGAGACTCTATTCCAAATTAAAGACAAAAAGATGGTACAGGAAGATGGCTGGGTTCCTAAAATGTTTGCTATATAAACAGTGAGGATCTGAGTTTGGCTCCTCAACCCCTGTATACAGCTGGAAATGAGCGCTGTGGCCGGGAATGGCAAGGTAATGGCACCACTGGGGAGACAGAGGTCGAATGACTCTTGTGACTTTCTGGCCAGATATTCTGTCTCACTTGTCAAGCCCCAGGCTCAGTGAGAGATCCTGTCTCAAAAACAACAGTGGAGAAGCGACTGAGGGAGACACTTCTGGTATATGTGCGTACATGCACACACACATATGCACATGCACACACACATGCACACACACATATGCACATGCACACACACACGCACACATACACACACACACACATATGCACATACATGCACACATGCCACATGTTGTGAATGCATGTGATTTTGAATTTAAATCAAAACTCTTATGTAAATTTTGACTGGGTAAAAGTGTGTATGAATGAATCAAGCCTTCACCACCAATGTATGGCTGTCCTTGCATTCCTCTATACTTTCTCATTACAGCTTTATATCTGCTCCTTATTAAAATGGGCAACATCACTCCTATTGGTCAGTGACACAGAGACTCCAAGATATGCCGTAGCTTTCCCACACCACAGATCTTCTAAGAAATGACAAGACTGCAGGCTAGTAGCCCTCACGGGGCCCAACTCCTTTAGCAGTGCCCACATTTGGCAGGGCTAAAGTTGAAGAAACATTCTCCCACAATCCCAGAAGCAGGTGGAACGTGGCTTGTAGCTTACCTGAGGTTCTTTTATGGTATGGTGGATAGCAACCTGGGACAGACTGTGAAACCCTAGTGGAAGTGACAACCTTGCCATTCAAAACCATGCTGCAGCTGCAGGCTCCTGTCGGAAAACTCTCCCCTGACCTTTTCTTAACATGTGGCATTTTAGTGTTCTGTTGATTACAGATCACTTACATGTAGCACACAGTTGACTGCTAAATTGGAAACTGAGAAAAAAGCAGAAAGTGCACGCTTGCCAGAGCAGTGCATCAGACCAGCTGTTCCTAAGGTATTCATCTCGGTGAGTCTAAACACCTATAATTAAACTAGCTTTGGAGCCAGGCCTCTTGGAGAGAACAGAAGAATCAATTCTGCAACATGCGGATCTTATGCTGTGAACACACAGCTCAGCGGTGAAGATGTTCAGAGCGGACCAGAAGCCGTGGCTCAAGAATGCAATTACCGACCTATCAGGGTGGATGGATGATCCCCGTGATCATGGGGACATCTGAGCTCAGAGTAGCAGAAGGAAAGAGACAAGTGATGAATACGGTAACCTCCAGTTCTCCGTGTCTTTACTGCAGCCTCATTTCCTTGCTGGGGATTGTGTTTTTGTAGCAGGGATGCGGTGATCAGCCAGTAGCTTTGTGCTAAACAGCTAATTAATGGGAACTCGGGAACTCAAGTCCGAGCTGTCTTATTTATGAGACTCTGGAGCAGGCAGAGACACTTCGCTCATCTAGAAGAATAAGTTGGGATCAAGAAGCATCTTCTGTATAAATAAGTGAGGCTCTGCTGGCAGACAGCCGTAGCAGCCAACACTGTCTGCCTTCCCATGAATCACCGGAATGACCTGGACCTTCCGTTTGAGTTGATTGGTGCTAATGTGTGCCATATAATCTCATATGCTCAGAATGTCTTGCGAACCAGGCATGCTATCAACATACAGTTTTAATTAACATTTGCTTTTTACATAATATACGCAATTTATTTTGGCAAGAGTTCATTGAATGTAAAATCTACATAATTAAGATACTAAACCTGCAATATTTTTTCTTTGTAGTATTTTTGTTCTAAATGACAGAGATTCAGCAACATTTATTACCCTGCAGATAGCTGCAATGGGCAATCACGATTTCAAGCTGCTTTTCCCCTCACCCCGCTCTTTTCATTGTTCCTTTAACCTCAAGATACAGAATCAAATATGTGTTTACTCTCTAGATTCAGGAGTATAAAGCTGCTGTGTGGTTGAATTTTACATTACAGATTAAGTAGGCGCTGGGTGTGGTATTAACAAGCTTGTAATTCTGGCACTCTGGAGGCTGAGGCAGGAGGATTGTGACTTTGAGGCCAGCCTGGGGTGCAGAGCAAGTTTCGGCATAGCTTGAGCAATGAAAGAACAAAGAGAGTGGACCCCCCCCCCCACTTCTTTGGTATAAAAGCCTGCCATAAACTTACAGGCATCTTTTAGAATTCTAAATTATCTTCTGAGTTTGTTCCACGGAGTGTTTCAATAATGATATTACTGACTCAAGGTCAAGTGGGACTGGGTAGACCAGACGAGACCTCCAAAGGTTATGAAAGTGACTCTTCACTCTGTCCACTGTACCCGAGTAGGGATGTAACTGGCCCAGGTCACATCCTCAAAGGAGCCAGAGCTAAGGAGTGGAGCCTGTAACCCTCCAATACTTCGGCTTGCTTTGTAGAATAACCTGCAGGAGACTCACCAGCAAGGTCTTCTGAACTTGGACATGCCTCTGCATCCTGGAAGCCAGACATGTTTGAGGGGGAAATGAAAACAGGCTTGCGGTCAAGCACTTCCCTCGGTGAAGGGCGGGACAGTAGCTGGGTCTCAACTGCTTTGTTCTCCCTGATATTTCCTGTCAGAGGGTGAGTGACTTGGCTTCAGGGATCAGAACCATATGCCACCATGATGCAGCTGGTCATAGCCCCCAACACCAGAGAGCTGTTGATGGTGGAAGCCTATGGCCTTAGCTGAAGCCCACCTCAGCCAGACCATTGCTCAGGAAGGGAGGGAGAACACACCCTGCTGGTGGTGCTGTCTTCCAAGGGCTTCGCTCCACTCTTTCCAAGCTGTTTTACTTCTGGACTGCCAAGTGCTTTCCAGACAGGGCCTGGACAGGGGCCTTTCCCAGGACTCCGCTGTGCTCTCTTGAAATGCTGTGTATAAGGCTTGGATGGCACCCGTGTGTCAGTCTCCTGCTCAGATCGGCAGAAAGCTGCTAATTAGTGTCAGTAATTGCCAGAGGAGAGGAGAGCTGGCTGCTTGTCAGCTGGGGGTGGGGCAAGGCCAGCACTCTCTCTTCCTTTCTCCATCTCACCAGTCAAACGACTGCTGGTCCGGCACCTTTCAGTGGCATCCTGTCAGGGAGGTAGGCTGGCTAATGTATCAGCAGTGCTAATGACCCAAGCATCGGAGCCAAAGGGTCATCAGAGAAGAGGACTCAAAGGTACACTTCTGCAGGACCGAGGTCCCAAGATGTGTTTCTAAAAGGAAAGAGAAATAGTACTGTAAAGTGAGAGCTACATGCCAGCAGATAGGGCACGGATGGGGCCTCCGTCTCACCAGCTTTTCTTTCACTTGTGCCGCCTTCCATAGCTGGGGCAGGCAACAGGCTTCTCTTAGCCTTAGATGTATTTTACTCCTATGATGGGCCTGCAAAGAGCATCTAACTCATAGGATTGTGAGGGGTTTAAGTGCACTAATACATAAACATGCATGTAGCATTTAATGAGGGGAGTGGTCTAAGCAATGCGTGGTTAGATGTAACTCTTCTGCAGACATCCACCGGATCCTTACAGACTTGTTTAAGGTGTGTCAGCATCTATATCACCCACCAGGAATGGAATGACAGGAAAATGAAGTGAGTGGAAGCTCAATAGTCAAGGCTCTATTTATGAGTAGAAGTAATGATAGTAAGATGACCTCAGCAGCATCATAAACTCAGGGAACACAGCAGAACTCTCCCTGTGGGGCAGGGGTGCGGAGGGGCTTTCCAGCACCGTGGAAAGCTCAAGGACCACAGTTACCTTCCATTGACTAGAATGCTGTGCAGTGCATGGGGGTGCAAAGTGCAGAGTCAAGGTTGGCACAGAATCACTGTTCCTAGGTGGAACATCCTGAATTACTGCGAATTAGGTTAAAGTAGACAGCACACTAGAATCTGGCCACTTGCATGCTGATAAATTTCAATACTATTTCAACTTGACCCTGGAATAGCTCCTAACAGGCTCTGATTACCCACTATGGTCCTCTTTCTCACCTTTTATGGCATGTGACGAATAGGCAAACTAAAAGTAGTGACCAGATTCCTATGACAAATACAACGTCTATATATATGCAGTGTGACAGCCACATGCTTGGTCCTGCTGAGGTCTTCACAGATAATCACACCGTGAACCCCATAGCCCCAGTAATACGGGCCCTGAATATCCAATAATATGGAACACTTGTACTTTGCTTTATTTATACATGATGTAACATGAGATAGCATTATTGAGATATGTACCGGTGTTGCTGTGTCAACCTTCCATTTTCTAAAGGTAGAGCAATTGCTTCGCTTAATAACCATCTGCTTAGCAAACAGACATATAGTTGTATTATGATCTTACTTTTACGTGTGTACTGCTAGTACACACACGGCTCTTTATTTATTCATTCAGCAAATAATTACTGAGCACCAAGAGAAGCTCAGAACTGTTGACCAAGAAAGGGTTCGGGCAGCATCTTACTCAGGGCATCTGTGCGGAGAAGAGGAGCCTGTGGTCCTAAGACAGTAAGGACCACCTTCTTCTCTTCTTCACCTGGACTGCACTGCCCCTCAATACAGTCACTCTAACAGCAGGCTTACTTTTCATCCTCTGGGCTAGCCAGACTATACTTAAGGGTAGCAAAGCTCTCTGACCTTCTGCCTGCCACTCAAGCAGTGGCTCATGGTGGGCTCCAAGCCTACAGCCATCCAGCCTTTGTTTATCGGCACCCCAAATCTTTATCTCAGACAGTCTAGCAAGGTAGCTAAGAGTGCTGTCATATGGGCTACGTTAGGATAATGGTTCTGCTGTGTTCTAGCTGTAGGATCATGCATAAGTTATTCAACCTTTTCACGCCCCTGTATGCTCATGAAAACTAAGGATATTGAATTAATAATTTGAGACTTGTGAAACGTTTAGAATAAAACTTGTTACGTACATAAGTGTTCATTGACTACTAGTGGGTACTCTACATTCCTGAGAAAACTCTTCTGTGTACACAATGGTTGCTAGGATACCAGCATCCAAGTCACATTCTTAGCAGTGCGGATGACAAAAGGACTTCTATCTATTAAGCTGCCATATTTAAGAACTGTCTCTAGAAGTTTCTCTTAACACTTTTATTTACAGAACCCATTTCTTGGATATACTTATTGGAACAGACACTGGAAATTTAGATTTTATTCCGAATAGTTTGCACCTTATTGGGATGTTGTTACTAAGGAACAGGGAGGGTAGACTGTTTTGCGGCAGTGATAGCCTTCTTTATATGCGCATGCTCATGTATCTTCCTCTATCTCTCACTGGACTGCCTGAGAACATAACTTCTACTCGTGAGCATAGGTGTCTGTTTGGGCTATCCAACTACATTCTAGAGCAATGATTCTCAGCCACCCTAACGCTGCAGACCTTTAATACAGCCCCTCATGTTGTGGTGACCCCCCCCCAACTATTTTTGTTGTTACTTTATAACTGTAATTTTTCTCCTGTTATCAATCATAATGCACACATCTGTGTTTTCTGATGGTCTTACATGTCCCCCATGAAAGAGGGCTATCCAACCCCCAAAGGAGTTGCGACCCACAGGCTGAGTAACACTGTTCTAGAATCTCATCCCCCCTGCTCTGGCCACCATCGCCCCCACATGGCCGTGGCTCTCCTCTTCCTCTCACCTCTGTATCAGTGAGCCCCTTTTGAATACAGAGTTCCTCCTGCCCTGCACCCATACTCAGCTGTGTGGCTGAGGACCCAATGCGCACTGTTGATGCCAGCACTTGCGCCTCTAGCGCAGACTTCTGCTCGGAACTCTCGGCGCATATGCCAGTGCTTCTGACCATTCATTCCCTTGTGTGGTCTCCCCTGGGATTTCTTCTCTCAGAACAAAGGCACACCCCCAGTCTTCTTGAAGTCTAACACTTGGTAGTCAGCCTAATAGCTCCATATTCTCAAATGTCTCACCCCCACATGCAGCTTCTTGAGAGTTCACATAATGCCCACGTTCCCTGGACAGTTACACCTAAGTCCAAGCCAGCAACGTACTCGGCTGGGCTGCCGCTCAGACTCCATGCTCTTCTGTACACAGCTACAGACAGACTTCCTGGATTCAAATCTTACTCTTAACACCCATTAGCTATTACATGATGAAATAAGCTTCGTGTGTGCGTGTGTGTTTCTGTGTGTGTGCATGTTTGTGTGCGTGTGTATGTGTGTGTATATGTGTGTGTGTATATACGTATGTAAATGTGGTATGCACATACCATAACACATGGCTGAGGGTCAGAGGATAATCTCTGGTGTCAGTCCTCATCTTCTACGTTGTCTGAGATAGGATTTGTTGTTTTTCAATACATATGCTTGGTTCACTGGCCTTGGAGCTTCTGGGGGTTCCCCGTCTCTACCTCCCCTTTCCCCGCTGGTGTGTTGGGATTGCAGATCCGCTGCCACGCCTGGCTACTGTGGGGATTCTGGGTATTCAAACGCAGATCCTCCCTTTTCACAGCAAGAATTTCTTAACCTCGAGGCATATGACCATCCCGGTCAAGCTTCTCAGCGATTCTTTGTCACTCCTTTCCCGTGTGTAACAGGGGAGCAACAGTAGAACCTCGCTCACGCAGCTATTGTGAGCATTAAATGAGCTAATATGGGAAGGCACTCAGCAATGCCTGGCATATAATAAGCACAATCAATAAATGTTAGCTATTATCATTAGCTCTTATTACTATACATTTTTCATGAAGCAGCCAGAATGATCATTTAAAAACATAAATTAAATGCAATCATTCTTCTACTCAAAACTCCTCAGTGATTTTTTTCCATTTCAGTTACAATGACATTTTAACACATCACCAAGGCCAGCCCCTGACCTCAGCTGGGCCTCCTCCCATCTGAGCGCTTCCCCCATCACTCACCAGCTGAGGGACATTAACACTCCATACTTTCTGCTTCCTTTGGGGCTTGGCCCTAGCACTGCCCTCTGCCTGGGATGCTCTGCTCCCCTCCAGTTGTTTGCAGCCTGCCTTCTCCCTCCTCCCTGCTTTTTATTAGCTCCCTGTTCAATTATCTCTCTTTTCATAGACCCTCCCTGATCATGGATCTTAAGGAGCACGCCTGTGCTGGTCACTCCTGCTCTTCATTTTCCACAGCATTGGCCACACTCACTCCTCGGTTACTTTCTTGTTGGCTTATTTGTTTAATTTATAATCTGTCTCTACCAGAAAATGTGATGCGTCTGATTTTACCTTGGAAGTTAGGATTCCCAGAACCTAAGATAGGAATGCACACAGTAGGTGCTCACAAGCCAGTTGGCAAAGAGATAAGACATCACTCCAGAGAAGTTATGAGGGATGAATAAGATTTCTATACACTGAAGGGGAGGGAAGGATTTGCGGCAGAAGAAATAAGCAGCATTAGGGACTAGCCGTGGATAGAAGCACTATTGTGCCTAGCTGTCAGCTCTGTGGCATAATCCTCAGAGCTGCAGCCTCGCCTGAGGGCTCCTGAGGAATGCAGAACCTCTGGTCCCAGCTTGGAGCTGATGAGTCAGAATTCACAGCCTCGTGTGTGTGTGTGTGTGTGTGTGTGTGTGTGTGTGTGTGTGTGTGTGTGTGTGTGTATGTGTGCGCGCGCGCGCGCGCGCGCCTGCTTGTGTGCCCATGCATCACACATGCATGTGTAGAAGTCTGAGGTCAATGCTCATGGTCTTTCTCTACTGTGCTCCACATTAATTTTTGAGACAGGGTCTCTCACTGAGCCCAGAACTCACTGATAGGCTGTATTATTGAGCAAGCAAGTCCTCCAAATTCTAGCTCCACCTCCCAGTCTTGAGATTACTGGTATATACCACCATGCATAGGTTCTCTGTGGATACTGGTGATTCAAACTTAGCTCCCCATGCTTGAGCAGACAGTAAAGACTTTATTCAATGGGCCAGCCCCAAAATTTGCATTTTAAGAAGACTGGTGGGGGGGGCTGGGGGGTGGAGAGATGGCTTAGTGGTTAAGAGCACCACCTGCTCTTGCAGAGGTCCTGAGTTCAATTCCCAGTAACCACATGGTGGCTCACAACCATCTATAATGTGATCTGAGGCCCTATTCTGGCATGCAGGTGTACATGCAGACAGAACACTGTATACAAAATAAATAAATAAATCTTAAATGGAAAAAAAAAAAAAAAAAAAAAAAAAGAAGACTCCCAGGAAGTTCTTTAAGAAGCATTGGAGCACTGGGATAGCATTTCGGGGAACCAGAACTCCCTAGCACAGCTAAAGAATACAGTACACAGAGAGCTGTATTCACTGCTATGTAAGTTTAGCTGTAAGTGACAGAACCCAGAACAGGAATGCTATGTCAGACAGGTTTATTTGCATCTTCTGTAAAAGTCTGAGCTAAAATGAATGTTTGGAAGTAGGTGGTTAGAGGCTCACCATAGTCCTAAGTAGTCTATAAGGGTAAATTTTCCAAGCTTGCCCTTTAATAAAGCTTTTCCGACGTTTGAATTGCCATATTATGCCTAGTTGAAATGATCACTCCACAAATACTTAGTGAGCACTTACTACCTGCTAGAGCTAAGGACAAGGGGAGGAGGGAGCTACCACTCATCCTCAGGAGCCTCACCATCGGCCAGGAAGAAAAGCTAGCAATGTGCAACTGTGGTTGCTGGTCCTTCCTGGTGACTTTCTCAGGCAATGAAAGCATCAGGTGCACAGCAAGGGTAAGAACTGAGGCCCAAGTCCATGATTTCTGGCAGGATACTTGGTTGGAACCACAGAAAGCTTGAAGGCAGAGAGTCGAGCACACTGACAACAATACAAAGAGGAGTCTGCACGCTTGGAGCAACACTAGAAACTGTGGGCAAGAGGGGAAAACTGTTAACAGGAACAACCACCCCATGTACACGAGATGACAGAGCCAGGAAACCACAGTTGGCAACCTCTATTACACTAATTGATCAGACAAGAGTTATCGGTAGATGCTCACAGCACTGTGAGAAGTTGGAAAGAGAATATTAATCAGTCTCAGATACAGTCTCAAAAATGCTAATTTCTGAACAACAACAAAAAAGGCAACCTTACCGTCTAGAAATCTTGCAGACAGAGACAGATGATATAATATCCCTCATGACAGGGCTAAATGGAATCACACAATTCAAATTGAGGGTCATTCTCCGAAACAATTCAAATACACTATTCAAAAATCACAATATGGTGGTGACGAGACTGAGAGCCAGGTTCACATTACAGGACAACAAGAAATGACAGCTAAGCACAATTCATCCCTTGATTGAATCCTGTCTGGAAAAGAGACATACACATCACATTATTGGCACAGTTAGGGATACCCAACAGCGGACTTTGCACTGGATAATAGCTCTCTGGTATACTGAGTAGGATCATAGTATTGTAGCTAGTCAAGAAAATGTTCTTATTCTTAGAACTGACATGCTAAAGAACGTAAGTGTGAGAAATAATGGTATTGCCAACTGCAATTCAGGATTCAGGAGGGCAGGTACAGATGAAAAAATAAGATGAGCATGCCCCCTGTAACAGCTGGTGAGCCTAAGCAAGGAGCATTCAGGTGTTCTCTGTGCTGCAACTACAGCCTTTCTGTAGATTTTCCTTTTTTATGGAATCAAAAGGATGTTTTTCCATTGGAGACAACTGATATTATGTAGGCCAAGCGACTTCAGAGGACCTGGTGGATTCCTAAACTCACATCACTTGGGTTTCAACTAAACTGAACCCACTGCTTATATCCCAGGGAAGGGGTGTTGATTTTGGCAGAGGAGATGGCAGAACAGCACAGATTCCGCCTTTGGAGGAAGCTGGCATCTGTTTCCTTGGTAGAGAGTCTGCACTCACAAGCCACACCAGAAACATAGTCTAACCTCCTGCTTCCTAGGAGGCCTGGGAAGGAGCAGGGGTGGGGGTTGGAGTGGGGTGGTGCTGGGATTTTATTAGAGGGCTGTTATCACCATAGGGAAGTGAGGTAGAGAAATGGCGGAATTCTAATCCTTAGGACTTGAGAAGAGTGAATTTCAAACAACAGTTTTAGTCACAGATGGTTGAAGAGAAATGCGGAGAGCAGGGCCCAGCAGCTCATCTTCCTGATTACGCAGGGTGGGGGAGGGGCGGGGCCTTGCTAATGAACACATTGATTTCCCAGCTCCTTAGAACAATAGCAAATGCTTTTTGCAGTTGTTAATTGGGATCCCACAGCAGGTGTGGGGGAGGGGAGGCACTGCTGTTTGGAGTTTCTCTTTAGGGGTTAGGTGAAGAGAAAGAGCAAGAGAGAAGGTAAGCAAAAGTCCTGGGCAGACTTGACACCTAACTCATGGCCCTGCTCACAGACAGATTAACCTTTCTCTCCAGACTTTACTTCCTCACTCGTAAAAATTAGAATAATAGTGCTCTCTGTGAATAATAAAAGAGTGAAAAAAAGATAGCTAATATATGGAAACTACTTTCTCTGCTTTTGAGCTACAGATAATTTTATTTATTTATTTATTTATTTATATGTTATAATTTAATCATGATACATCCCAATTGTTATCCCCTCACTTATATCTTCCTGTTCCCACCCTCCCTCCCTCTTCTCCTCTATGCCCCTCCCCTAGACCTCTGATGGTGGAAGGGGGGCACCATCCCGTACCATTAAAATGTTTTCAAGAAACATTTTAAGGCACATACTCTATGCTAAGAGGAAACAATATTGCCATGGGCTGGAAAACAGTTCCTGCCTCCCTAGAACTGGTGATTTGTCAAGGAGGGCAAACAAAGCAGGATTAAATAAGGGCTGGCGAGGTGCTCAGTGGGTGACACGCTTGCTTTGACAACACTAGGACCTGAGTTCAGAAACACAGGACTCATGCAAAGAACAGTGCAATGATGCACCTCTGTAAGGACGGGGCTGGGGAGGGGCTGAGGGGAGGCTGGTTAGCTAGCCTGGCTCACACTGCAAGGTCGAGATTCTCTTGAAAGACTGTCTCAAAAAATGTTAAAGTGGAGAGTGATAGAGGGGGAAACCCGATGCCCGTCTCTGGCATCTTCACACATGCACAAATTTGTTTTAAATTGGACACATCTGGAAAATAGCACTCTAATCTGGAGTGGCTGGTACTAAAAACAGAGAACAAGACAAGACGGACTTGGGGTGTCAGGAAGGGCCTCTGGAGGGAAGCAGTGTCATCAAGGAAGCCCATCAAAGTGCTAATGCTCCTGCCCTCCCCCAGATGTCTTCAGACTTAACCCCTTTTGGCCAGACGAATAGCAGTCAGGAGACTTGCGAAGGATGGGCTGAGCTTTCTTTCCCATGGAGCAAAGACAATGCTGTATCCTGTGAGCAACCCTTGAAGCTTCACTAAGCCAAAGCTCAGCTTGAGCTGCCTCAGCTCCCAGGGCTACCAGACCTATGCTGAGTAAGCTCTATGGCAACTGCCCAGCATCCTGGAACAAGTGTCCTCATTCTCAAGGGGCTGAAAGTCCAATAACAAGGCTTAGGTTTTCCCAAATTGGACACTAGTTCCAACCCCCTCCCAATACATGGACAGCAGGATGCTGATCATGCTCCTGGACCCATCTAGAAGTCTACAGTATGTCCATTTCTCTCAGCCATACATACTTCTCCATGGGAGGTTGTCTGTCCCACGTGCCCAGGGCCTGCAATAAGAACTCTGCTATGAGTGTATGCCCTGGTGCACTGGTGGCATTTATCCTCAGTTCTGTGTCAACACGCTTGTGATGGGACTGTTCCAAGCTGGTAGACCAATAGGCAGCATTAAAAGGGTAGAAGGACTGGGAGTTTGCATTCAGTTCACCTAGGCCTGTGCCTTCTATGAGGTTCCGAAGAGAAAAGCTTAGGGCGAGGCTTGAAAAATTCAGAGCAAATACTCCTCTAGTTTAGGTGAGCAGGCTCATGGAGCAAATGTTGTGCCTTGTGCAAGGGTTAAAATAAGGGGAGAGAGCAATGTAGGACTAAGTGTAGTGGCTCATGCCTGTAATGCCAGTGCTCAAGAAGCTGAGAGGGAAGGAATGCCAACTGCATGAGGCCAACCTGGCCTACCTAGCTCTGAGTCTGTCTGGCATACAGAGAGTGAGACCCCGTCTCAAGAAACAAAGAACAATACCAACAAAATGAAGTAAAATAAAATAAGGGGAAATGCAAACATTCGGTCCTGAGTTCTGGAGTTCCAACGCCTCCCCTCTCCCCCCAAATTCCTTTTTCCTCCATTCCTCATTCCTTGGGTGGCCTAATGCAAGTCAGAGATTCAGGACAGTCCAGGGACTCTGTGGTCGCTGGTCCACTTGTGGTGGTGAAGGAGTCATTTGTGAAGTCTGAGGTAGGAAGCAGTAGGGGATGGGGTGAGTCTTGTAACACATCTGTGATGCCTTCAACTGCTTTGTCATTCTCTCGTCAGACCCCAACTCTGTATCAGTCCATATAATGAATTTTATAATTCTTTGTATTCTTTAGAGTTCTAAATCCTCAAACAGCACACAATAAGGGGATTTTTCCAAAGGCCTTCAAATCTAACAATGGAATTAGATCACACGCTTCATTTTGCCCCCAGGAACCAAAACAATTTCCATGCTGTTGGTGTAGAAACACAAACTTCACACGTAGGTGAAGCTAGGAAACGACTCCTATTTCATGTGAATTTTTAAAGCCACATGTTCCCTATTTAGGACTTCACAAAGGAAGAAAGGCATAAGATTCACACATTTGTAGGAAACTGTTGGTGTCTGAATATCTCCCAGAAGCAGGGAGATCTGGTTGAAAAGCATTAAAAATTTCCACATATGAAAGAATGTATCTATTGGTACTATGGGTAAATAAAACCATGACTAAACTTCTGCCCAGTTGTTATGGATTCATTTGCTTTTTGTTTTGATTGACTCTGTAATAAATTGATACCCATCTTCTCTATACTCAACACAAGCTATCTTATCCCTAAATGGTAAGGAATAGTTGCAAAAGTTTGAGTTCCTATCTGGAGAAAGGACACACACACACACACACACACACAGAGAGAGAGAGAGAGAGAGAGAGAGAGAGAGAGAGAGAGAGAGAGGGAGAGAGAGAGAGAGAGACAGACAGACAGACAGACAGACAGACAGGCAGACAGGCAGGCAGACAGAGACAGAGAGACAGACAGACAGACAGACAGACAGAGACAGACAGACAGACAGACAGACAGAGTGAACTGAAATATCAAAGGTCAGCAGATTCTACACCCTAGGTATTGTCAGCAAGGAGGAGACACAGCCCCACAACTCTATTGTCACCCTTAAGAGCCTGAGGCATTCCCCTAACCTTTTAGGGACATCAATGTTTAGCCCAAAGCATTCCCTGAAACTTTCAGGGACATGAGACCAAACCAGGATCGTGTTTGTGGCTTTGATGTAGAATAGAGTCACAGGACTAGGCAGTCTGAAACAGAGATATCATTTTCTTAAATATACGTTATTATAGACATTAAGCATAAAAGTTAAGAGAAAAGAGCTCTCAGAGAGATACACTGAAGTGTGGGTACCAGCTGCTTAAAAGATTGTAAGCAATGAATTGTCTTTGCGTTAGCCATGTGTGCCATTCTTGTGGGTCTCAAGTTACATCTCAAAATGTTGCTAAGAACTATCTTTTCCCCCCCTCTTCTCTCTTATTTGATAGCTGAGAGTCTAAGGCTGCCCCAGAGGCTGCTGGGCTGGGATTATAGCCTGCTAAGGTCATCCTGGGTCTCACAGCACTTTGTACAGGGTTTAGTGCATGTCTTTGCCCTGACAGTGTGGTTCATGGTGAAATTCCTAGAAAACTGTAGGTTTAACAGCTCTGTGGGAGAAAGGCCTTGAGAAATTGCAGGATATTTTGCCACTTTTCTGGTGAGAGGAGGCATCAGTTGGAGTCCTGGGTGACTCCCTCTTCCTATGTCCCATAACTCTCCTTGTCTTTTATCCTGTATCAAACCCATTCCATGCCACAACATATGGGAATACCCCAGCCATTGGTGGCAGTGAGCTCAAAAGTGAGCTGGGCCAGTATCCTCCCTCAGCCCCTAACCCTTGGAGTCTTTGCCCTGGATATGTGATGTGGGATTGTGTTTTTGGAGGAGACTGGAGGCCAGGTTACACTGACCTGGTGGCCACGCCCAGCTGAGTCCCCTCATCAGCCCCTTCCTGCAGGGCCTGCTCTCGGGTTATCATATGTGGGTGAGGGGTTGGTGGGAGAGGGGCCTCTCCCTGCCCCATACGGTTCAATCTGCTTCTGCTCTTTCTCAAAGGAACTGGACATGGAGTCAGATAGCCTCACTATAAACTGTGCTCTTGCTGTTATCTCTTGCCTCAGTTTCCCCACCTGTAACTTGGGGTTATTGCACTGCTGTCATCCAAGTGTCAAAGTCCCATCTACCCATAGGTCACTATGCTCCTCACCTGGAGAGGATGCTGCTGCCTCCACTGCCCTGTGCTGGCCAGGGAGTACAGGGATCCGCTCCCAGAAAAGGTCTTGGGCAGGGCATCCATCCTTGAAATGGATGAGGTTTCTGTCTCCCCGGCGTGAAGCACCCTCTAATCTAGTGAATCCAGAAGATGCGATAGATAATTGGTGAGGCCCTCTGTTGCTAAACTAAAAAAATTTGTGAAATCAATTGAGAGAAAAATCAATAGTAGATTTTTCCTCACACACAATGAAAAGGCAAGATTGCCACACAATTAAGAACTGGGCCCAGGTTTTTATACTCTGCCTGTCTTGTTCTAGTGTTTCTAGGCCGCAGTTGTTCGTCAGAAATAATTAAACATTTTCCCATGGGCAACAATTACTTGCTTAAAATATTATGAGTAAGGAGAATACATTTATAATTATCTAACCTTTCTGAAGGTGAAAATATATATTATCCTTTTCTGTTCCATCAAAGGAGTGCCTGGATCCACTAGCACTTCTCCCTCCCTCCCTCCCTCCCTCTCTCTCTCTCTCTCTCTCTCTCTCTCTCTCTCTTTCTGCACTCTGTCTGCTGACTGCACTAATTGCCAGAAAGGATGGAACAGCACTTTCCACACACCATACTTTGGCTTTCATTTTCCAGAACTTTTAGGAAATCAAATCACAGTTCCTCTTTCATGTTTTTTTTTCAAGTCATTAAAGAGTCTGCCTATGGGTATTAGGCATCCATGAACGTCCCCAGTGCTGTGTTACAATGACAGAGGTGATAGCTCTTTCATTTTTGGAATCCAGGGTCCAGGACTGACATATTTTCAATTGATTCTTGATTTCCTCTTAAACTCTCACATAGGGAAAACAGCAAAGCAATAATAATAATAATCAGCAACAATAACATAATCACAATAGCTAACTCTTACAGAAACAGGCATTTCTCTAATGGCTTTATCTGTATCTATTAATTATACATAATAATGTGTTTCATTATGGCAGTTTCATTCATGTACATAATGTATTTCGGTTATATTCCCCCCTACTTTCTCTTGCCCCCCTCCTGCTGCTGCTAACCTCCCTCCTCTTCTCAATTAACTCCATTTCTACTTCCCGGCCTTTTTTTTTTTTTTTTTTTTTTTTTGAGGCAGGCATCATCACAATGTCTGCATACTGTCTCATTCAGTACGATTGGAAAACCCGCAGATGAGAGAACTGAGGCCCAGAGATGTTAGGATCACACAGCTGCTATCTGGTAAAGGTTGAGACAGCCCCTTTAGTAAGTAGAACCTTCTAGTTGGAACTCTTCCTCAATTTCCCAATCAAGTCATTTCTGTTCTATGTTTACTGGCAAAGAACATACTTTACATAAGATATTTATCAAGGTGCTGGTTGCTATCATCCCCATATTAAGCCTCTGCCCACTCTAACTTTTTTGGGTTTTTTTCTTACTGTTCACAATTATTGATTAATTTATTCTTTGAAAACTTTATATATGTATACAAAGACATGATCACATCTGTCCTTCAATTTCCCCTCAAACTCTACCTGCATCCTCCTCCTAACACGAGTCCATTCCAACTTCATGTAGATGTTAATGTCATCACTGCTTCTCCTCCCCTTCTTGTCTGCCTCCTTGTCCTTCTTCTAAAATAACCTACAATTTCAAATTATCGTGCCCCATTTTTCTACTCTGTTCACACCAAATTTATTCATAATAGCCAGAACCCCTCGACAACAACAACAACAACAACAACAAAATGGATTTTTTAAAAAAAATATGGTACATTTACACAGTGGAATAATTACTCAGCTGTTAAAAACAATGACATCATGAAATTTGCAGACAAGTAGATGGAGCTGGAAAAATTTTTTTTTCCCAAGTAAAGTAACCCAGACCCAGAAAGACAAACAGGACATTTCTACTTCTAAGTGGATATCAGCTGTTAAGTAAAAACAATCATGCTACAGTCGACAGACACAGAGAGGCTGAGTAGCAAGGAGGGCTTAAGGGAAGATGCAGGAAGTGGTGTCTTGTAGGTGGGGGAGGTAAGTGGAGGAGGTAGGTGGTGGTGGGGGGGGCAGAAACAGGAAGGATCAGGTAGGGGAAAGATGGAGGGAGAGAGTCCCGGAACTGGGGTCATCTTGGGGATGAACTAGAAACCTAGTGCAATGGAAACTCCCAGGAATCTAGAAGAGTGATCATAGCTAAGACCCCTAGCATTGACAGATGTGGACCCTGAACTAGCCATCTCCTGTAAGACAAGACTTCCAACGGAGGCATTGAGACGCCAGTCCGGCCATACAAACGTCAACCTACAATTTGTCCTGTCTACAAGATGTGCTGGGGTAAAGGTGGTACAGAAATTATGGGAGTGGCCAACCAATGACTGGTCAGGCTTGAGATCCTTGCCACAAGAAGGAGCCTACCCCTGACACTGCCTGCAAGGCTCGGCCCCAGAGGCTGGATAGCCCAGAGACCTAGGATGGAATCCTACCCATATGTGCACAAATGTACGGCCATCTCTTAGAGCATGAGCAATGTACCAGTGACCATATTCCCATCAAAAATGATCCCTAGCAGCCATCACCTGCCAACAGCTCCTTAGGAAGGGGTGAGCCAGAGAAAGCTTCTCTCCAATCTATGCTGGGACTTTGACGGCCTTGATCTTGTACTGTCAATGCAAGTTTAGAATGCAGTAGCCTTATCTCATCTAGAAGACAACATCTTAAAGAACTCCTTTATTTCCCGACTCTCAGACCCCTTCTGCATCTGCTTTCACTTCACTCCCTGAGCCTTGGCAAAGGTATTGAGAAAAGTGTCCCGTTAGTGCTGAGCACTGACAGCCAATTGCTCTCCGCACTTTGACCAGTATGAGCCTCTGTACTGGTTGCTGCCCAGTGAGAAGATATTTAGAAGGCAATTTCACAACATGACCACTTAATAGCAGGTCCCACCCAGTGATTTTTGTCCTCTCTCGCAATGTGCTTTTTACCAGGTTTATAGTACCAGGTATGACATTACCATCTGCGGAACAGGCCTCAAGTCCAAATAAAAAGTAGTTGGTTACCTCCAAATAGACGTGCCACTATTGTACTAATGGGCACAGTTTACCTGGCATGTTGTTATTGAAGCGTACAGGTTCCAATGGGTAAGACTATAGACTATTGATAGCTTTTCTCCCCCACTGATAACTTTCTAGCACTATGGAAACTAGCCAATAGGGAGGAAGCTTCCTGGTCAGTTTAAACTTGGTTTCTCCCTGTGTTACATTTGGCCTTATTGAGTTTCCGTCTACCAACGTGTATTAATAGTAGCAGCTCCTTTCCACTTCCTGAGTGTATGACCTGGACACTGACCCAGGGCCTGCTCCCTCTCCCCCAGCATGCATAAGAATGACGCCTGGTGGCTCATCTCACCTTGGTTCACCAATGAAGATGCTGAGGCATGAAAAGGTAGAGAGACACTGGCAAGATCACACAGCGAGTGTGTGGGAAGCAGGGATTTCAGGGCAGTTGGTACCATTTTCACCTGTTTTGGCCTACAGAATGTGCTGGGTATTGACCTTGGGCTGTTAACAGGAATGGGGCCTCAGAGGCCCACCCCTTTGGCTAGTTATCAGCCTGGCTGACTCACACACTATATTTCAGGGCCAGTAACAGGCATTGTTTTATGAATGCTACCTGCTAAAGTGTTCTTTCTCTTATCTTAAGAAAATAAGGCTTGGGTAATTAGGTTGAGTTTTGATACTCTTCAATAGACTCCAAAAATTAGGTGAAGATCTGATTAAAATTATAGTGTTTTAATGATGTATTGCCTGCCGAGCATTTACATACTTCCTTGGTTCAGAGCATGGTTTCGATGCAATTTTGATTCCTTGCTGCATTTAAGTGGCAGTGGGTGTCCGCGTTTCCTATGAGCTCATCCTCTGTGATACATATGTAGAATGCGTGGCATAGTGTTTTTATATAGAATGCATCGTCTAGTGTTTTGTGCTGGAAATCATGCTAGAGATTCATTGCAGTACAGGATCTCCTCTACCAGAGCTCACGTCTTCTTTTGCACAGATCCTTGAGGTAAGGATGCTTGAATGGAGGGCACATTCTATAGCCAGCCTGTCTTTTGTGCCTATGCAGCTGTGTGACCCTGGATTAACTGTCTGTGCATCCCTGGCTCTCTCATCTATCCATCGACAACACTGGGATGCACAGACAGGTCTCTGTGTGGACGAATGAGTGGCTGTGTCTCATGTTTGGGTTTAACTGGATCTGGCACACTAGCAAGTGCAAGTGTACGCTCTTGTTACTGGTAGCCATCCATAGACCTGTCATTTGAAAAGCACTTCTTTTCTTTTTTTTTTTTTTTTAATAAAAGAAAACCAGCTCCCCCTTAGCTGCCTGCACCCCTGCTTTCAAAGAGCCACTGTATGCTTCATATTTTCTTCCTGTAATGACACCCGGCACTTCTGGTGAAGGTGAGAACACAGCAAGCCCCTGTGCGAACATTTAGATGAGGCAGGAAGTCTGCATTGCAGCACACTGCAATTAGCTGCACACTCTGCAATTAGCTGCACTGGCATGCATGTTGCCCTCAAATCCTGTACTGCAGACCCATTGTCTGATCAGGGTGTAAATTTCGGGTGGTGCAGCTGATAAACTGCTCCCCTCCCTGTCCTACTCTACAAGCCCTTGGGTGTCATTTCATTCTGCAGAGCAGTCCTACCCCCTGATGATCTGCTACCTTTTACAGTTCCTCCTATGATTCTTTCTCCATGGCGCAGCCAGAGGGATGTTTTTGCAGATCAGATATGACACTTCTGCTTAAACATTCCTGGAATCTTCGTCTTGTAGTAAGAATCCAGATCCAGGCTCCCCTGTGGACTTTGGGCGCTATGTGTCCTGGGTCTAATTCACTGTTTTTCAACATGCCACACCTTCTCTGTGAGCAGGGACTTGACCTGTGTGTGATGAGGCCCTTCGTCTGCAATATGCTTTGCTAGCCACTCACTATCCTGTGGTCTCGATATAAGCAAGAGCTCCTTAAGAGACGCCTGCCTTGACCACCCCTAACCTCACCGCCACAGCACCCATATCCCAAACCAAGCACCCCCACTATCAGATGCTGGCCCTGGCCTAACTGCCATTGGCTCATTCACCAGAGTCCTCTGCTTGCCCTGGAGAAGATAGCCCAGTCTCTGGGCTGTTAATTACCGGCTGTGTTCTTTATTTCATGTTCCTCCGGGTAGAAATGAAGTCGAGATAAGAAGTCTCTTCAGCTGAGCTGGAGAGATGGCTCCATGGTTCCAAGCACCCACTGGTTGCCAGCAGGCTCACAGCTGCCTGTAATTTCAGCTCAAGGGACACGTCTGTAGTTTCGGCATTTTGGAAATACATGGTTTGCACAAAGATAGCTGGGATGTGACTCCACAGACAGGATCCTAGTATCCAGGAAATTACCAACTAGTGAAAAGTGACTAGCAAGTGCGTAGTCTCCCCAACGCATAACTTGGCTTCAGATAAGGGAAAACAAACATCTTAAGAAACACCGGAGAGACCCCATCAGTTGCTAAACATTGAGAGGAGCACATGGGTAAAAATGCTAGCTTCAGAGATGACTTGCCTGAGTGCAAGCCCACCTCTACTAGTCACCACTGAGTGGCCTGGCTGAGTTTGTTTACTTACTCCCCTGGGCTTCAGATCACTAAGAGTGATTTACTTTTATGATCTCTGCTGAATGGATGGGTTAATAAACGAAAGCATTTAGAGCAGAGCCTGGGTCATCTTAAGGCCCCTATGTACACTAATTACTGTTATCATTATCAACTGACTGCAGGCAGAGGCATTGCATGTACCTTTTCCACTACAGTGCCTGAGTGAGGGGGTGGGCTCCGGGGGGGCGAGGAGGGGTCCACTGCCTTCCTGTCAGGCCATAGTTTAGAGCTTGACCACTCCCAGCAAGCTATGCAGAATCTCTTCTGCATCCCACAGTTACTCAGTCAGTACCCTGGATCTCAGCAAGATCCCCTGGTCACTATATTCTGCAATGTTTCTAAAATTTTAGGGTAGTGTAGTGGTTCTGAGGCCTGGCTGACACCATATGCCACAAGAGAGAGAAGACATTGAAGCGCAGAACAATGAGATAGGCTTTTGCTTGAAGCTTGTCCTGTTCTCCAAGCAGAAATCTCTCCGCACATACTCAGCGTGCACTTGAGACTATTTTCTGGCATGGAGTCTGTGGGCAAGATGGCCTACAGGTTCCGTGGGAAGGCGGTAGTATTTGCCAGCCTTTATCTACAGTCCCTAGCAGCCTATCTGGTTGTAAAGTTCTCAGTTCCCCAGAACCCTCACAGAAGAGCCATTGGACACAGCAGTTTTCAGCCCATCTTTTACGTGCAGAAAGTTTTTATTTAAAACATTATTCTACTTTATTTGAATGTATTAGTCTAACACCCTTTTAAAGGCAATAGGGTCCTTTTAAAGAAACTAGTTATACATGAAATCTCAATATACAAAACAGAACAATGACAGTTGCCTTTGCTTAAAAAGAGAGACCTGAGCCCCAAGTACTTCTTTTTCATTTATCTCTAATTTCATTACTCCACAGATCCCTTGGAGCATATTAAACAATCTTGAAACCATTGTTTCAAGACAAACATACTCTTTGCATCGCTGACTTTATAATAGAACAATCAAATGTATCTTTTTAATGACATGGGCATTTTATTAGAATCATTATTGTAATATGATTGAGTTGGTACAGATAATTTGCATTGACAAGGGCAGGGATCTAATTAATGTAAGCAAAGCCATAGCTTTACTGCTGTGTGCAGATAGGCAGTCTTAGAGTGCTGGTGATAGGGCAAGTTTATCCAGGTGCTAATGTGACTTTTCTGGGTCATTCCTCCTAGTCATCTATTGATTCTACCTTTCTGGGATAGCTGTTATCCCTGTTTAATCCTGCTAGGGATGCTGTATTCTGTACAAATATGATAATTTGGGTGGCTCTAAGGCAAAAATCCATATAGGTCTTGATATCCAAGGAACAGAGTTTCTTTTCTTCAGCATTCATAGAAAGACATTTATTGGCACGTCTTGGGTCACATGGTGTCCTACTTTGGTTTCTACTGCTGTGATGAAACACCATGACCAAAAACAACTTGGCAAGGAAAGGGTGTATTTCACCATGGAGTTGTAGTCCATCAAGAAGGAGAGTCCGGGCAGCAATGCAAGGCAGGAACCTGGGGGCAGAAACTGACGCAGAGACTGTGGAGAAATGTTGTTTACTGGCATGCTCTCCAAGGCTTGCTCAACCTGCTTTCTCTCACCATCCAGGACCATCTGCCCAAAGGTGGCACAGTCCCCAGTGGGCTTGGCCCTCCCACATCATTCATCAATCAAGATGCCCTACTGACTTGCCTATAGGCCTCTGATGGGGGCGTTTGCTCAGTAGAGGTTCCCTTCCCACATAACTCAAGCTTGTGTCAGGTCGACAAAAACTAACGAGGACGCATGTCGACCCCTAAAGCCACTGGGCATCCCCAAGTCATTGGTGATTGATAATTCCTCTAGAATCCTGCTGGATGTGCCAGGTGAGACAGCTTTCTGATTGTAGAAAAGGTGCTGGCAAGAATAAAGCAGCAGATGTCTGCTACAGAGCAACAGCCTGTTTTAAAAAGCACTTCTCACATTGATTCTGTGCATGCACCATTGCTACAAAGACCAAAGATGCAAATGCAGAATAATAGCTAGAACTGGGTGGGTAGGTGCCTGCCATTATCATGGCATGATGAGGTGGACCAGGCAGGATTCATCAGGAGTCTGAAAGGAATAACATTGGCTGAACAAAGGAGCTGTTAATTGTTCCAGGGGAAATCAGGTATGACCTATTTGAACATGACATTTGATGACGTTTCCATGGCAGAGAAGAAAGCTCTTTGGGGAGAAAAGGTGAAGCATGGAAAGGCCTGGAGGGGTGTCAGAGGTGAAAACATTGACCCATGGACCTGGCAACTGTAGTAACACCTTCTTCAGTTTGTCTCCACTCCTTCCTAGGAGCCACCACTTTCCCCAAGAGCTCTCAAAGTCTGCAGGAGTAGTATGTATACCGTGAGTTCTGTTAAGTCTCACCTGTCCCAGGAGCTGGGCTATTCTGCTTGTTTTCCAAACTCAAGCTATATCTCTCTGGAGAGCTCTGGCTCATAAGGTCAAGACCCTTTGATACAAACTTTTGTCTTAAGGGTGATTTGCCCTTTCTCTCTGATGGCGACCCCATCCTGCTCTCATCTCTTCTTCCCCTATTCTGTTTTTCTCGGTGATGCACTCTCGCCTTTCAGCCTTCCTGGGAGGAAGGCCACTCCTTTTAAAGACCATCAGCCAATCCATACATTCTTCTACTCTTAGACTCTTGTCTTCAACCGAAACCATCATGTGACAGTTGAGCAGTTTGTAGAAAATGCTCTCTAATGCAGGCTCGCCCCCACCCCCCCCCCCGCCCATGACTGTAATTTACCAGGTCAGGTGAGAGCAATTTGTAAAGCCTCCCAAAGTAACATCAATATGCAGCCAGTTTGAGAACAAACTCTTTGGTGGATGTGTGGGCTCCGGGAACCCCTGGGCTTTGGACCCTCCTCACAGAAGCATGTCTGTGGTTGTCCTGGCTAAAGGTGTAACCTGCTTTGCATACTGCCAAGGCAGATGTCTAGTCCCTTGATAATCACCAAGACACTGCTGTGCTCAGGGTTAATGGCATATTCCCAGGCTTGTTAGACTGTTGTCTTGTTCTCAAAAATTATGTTTTAGCCTTCTGGACATCTAATTTTGCAAATCAGTGTCGGGTACAGAAAGGATCCTGTCACTTGAGCAGCACATTCAGTAATTTTAAAGGTCAAAGCCCCACATGGAAATGAGCTTTCAGCTATTGAAGTACATTGATTTAAACACACATAAGAGAAAATGTGTACTTATGGCACAGGACTATTTATGCATATATAAATTAGCCCATTAGATGTACTGATAACCAATATCTCAAGCACTATTCACTGATCATCAGGGCAGCGTGGTAGAGAAACACTGATAAGTGCAGAAGCAGGCTTCATTTTAAGGACATTGCAATAATAGCTCTCAATTATAGCGTGTCTACTTATGACAGGCATTCTGCAGCTTGGTAGTTTACCCCAAAATCACATGACAGTCTTGCACAGCAAAGGAAGCTCAGCAAAGGAAGGGAACACACCCAGGAAGGCACAGAGAAAAGAGCAAGACTTTTATGGCAGACTACAGGAGTTCAGGTGTCCTCAACAGCACCCCCTTGCCATGGGTGCCAAAGAACAGAGAGAGCATGCTGCGAGGGAAGGCTCACACAGAGGTGGAGAGTCTACACATATCAGTGGCCCCAAGGACGATCCTTTCTTTCCAAAGAATGTACTGATTTCAGAAGTGCTATATGCTGGCTGGGGTTAAATTGTATTTTGGGGGTGCATATTAGCTTAGATGAATTTCCTTAATTTTGTAGGGTCTGACTGGATGACATTGTGTAGGAAAGTAAAAGAAGGGCAGTAAGCTTTTGTGAGCAAGGTTTATATGTCGTCATCGATGCAGTCACTCTCGCCAAAGGACAGCAACGTGCATTTTCCTGCTTTGTTTCCCCTCACTCGGCCAAAGAGTGTATCTCTGAACTGTTTGGTATCTGGAAGCAAAACTGACCTGGCTAGTAGAATGTCTGTCTTGATAAATCGGGAACAAAAAGACCAAAACTAATGGCTTCCACAATGGAAGGTGCCCTGGGAAATGAAACATAGAACAGAGGGACTGGGGCTTGTTTACTACAACTCTGTGTAGCCATCTGAAGGGAAGTACAAATAGCTTTCTTCCCACAAAGGACCCGGGGAGCAGCGAGTGGGGGAATAATTGACTTGTCTTGGTATGTTTGTGAATGTGCATTTTTTTATCTGATGGTAAATATGCTGTTGGCCTTTGAGTCAGTCACCCACCATAAAATTCCCTCAGCCTCTTCTGCACCAAGATAACGTACCCATCCCCCACCCCAGAAAACATTTCAAATTAGCATTAATCATCCAGTGTCTTGGTTTGGGCCCTATGGTGGTGAAAGCCACCTACTGCAGCCGAATGCCATTCAGCAGGCACGAAGTGATTTGCAATATAATTTAAATGAAGAGTTGGTTTCCTTTCCCATTTAGAACACACCAGTATGGAAAACCGATTGTCAGACATTCTGGTGATGTGCATCAACTTGGCTATTCACTCAGAAAATGAAGTTTCCTGAGACACCGGTACATTTAATTTATTTTTTCCCCTGTGAAGTTAACTTCAGCTTGTTAAATACAATGACTATCCAAGCCACAGAAGGAAAAAACCCAACACTATTAATTTTAATGCTTCTAATGTAATGGAAGGAGATTATATTCATTTGGAATTTTCCCCCTTTTAATAGAATGTTTACTTGCCCTGCTCCTTACGAGTTAATTATTACTTTCTCTCCATAATGTTCTGCTTACATCCAAGCAACCAGCGTGTCTGCTAATGTCCTGAGTTTAAAAATTGGTGGCAAATCTAGCATTTCAAAATGGTTTTTTGCTAAAGCTTCGATGTGTGAGTAAGAATCCAACTGGTCCCTTGCAGAGCCCGGCCATCTATTTTTATAAAGCATTTCACTTTAGTATAGCTGCTTTCTTATGCTTTGATTGTCAGATTGAATGACGTTTCCGTAAATTATCTAGGAGTAAGTTATAATTTGGTGGCTTTCTCTCTTTGCTCATTCACTCATCTATTTTTAGTTCGTTGGCTGACTCAGTTAATCGACATTTAGTGACACCTACTTGTGTCGGTGCTTTGTGAGGTATTAGGAATGGATGATTAAGACAAGCCTCCATTTTTAGGGAACTTAGTGTTGAATAAGAATTATAACAAGAGGGTATAACACAGGAACCATGGAACATCAGTGCAAAAAAATTGGGTATTTAAAATAATGCTAGGTGTGATAGTGCACACCTTTAACCCCAGGCAGACCTCTATGAGTTTGATCTACATAGTGAATTCCAGACCAGCCATGGCTACATAGTGAGACCCTATTGCAAAAGCAAACAAACAAAACGAACAGCAAACAAAAAACAACAATAACAAAAAATCTCAAAGATAATGGAGGACACAGTGGAGGCAAGGCTCTCTGGAAAGGGGACCACCAAGTAAGGATCTGTTGGGGTAGCTTCTTGAAATGCTAGCCTTTGACTTCTTTGTGTTCACTGGGGAAAGATGTTTACTGTGTAAGAAGGCTCTTCAGGCAGAGGCTCGGTCGAACACGTGTAAGTTGAGATGAAAACCTGTTAAAAACGTTGACCTATCATGGGGTCTCAGCAAAGTCATTCGCAGTTGAAAATGCACTCAACTTACCCACTTACAGAGTATCATGTCTTGGCAATTCAGTACCCTGTAGATAGATGACAGATGGTTTTCCTCCTGACCCCATAGTTGACTGGGACTCGAAGCTCCCTGCCACTACCTAACACGAAAGAGAATATTATTGCACATTTGTCAACCTGAGAAAATAGAAAGTTTCAAAAAGTGTAATTTTTACTCAATGTGCATCACTTTCAACTGTCATAGAGTCTGAACATCGTAAGTGAGGCCGTCATGCCCCTATTTTTAAAGACCGACAATGGTGTGGGATGACACTCGCCAAGCTCCCTATCAGTCTGCCACTGTTTTAGATCCCCCTGTCTGTCATCTGACGCTTCTGATGACACCTGCAAGTGAATGTCCTAAGCATCCCCTCTCATAAAGGAACCTCATGCCAAGTCTGGTAACTTGCCAAGCAGCAGAGGCACTGGACTCAGCATCAATGGGAACCCACATTCTTTGACTCCAAAGTCTACCATCTTAAATGTCATGTTCACAGCCTCTGCCTTTGAAAGCCTTCAGTACAACCACACAGAAATATGTGCAATTAGTGACAGTCATGCATGCCTGTGTCAAGAAATGACACAGCACACTTGGTTTGTGGGAAAGTTTACGTGAAGTGCGAACTAGGCGAGGTGGTGACAACAGTGCTCGGTACACAGGTATGCAATTGTGACAATAAACTCTTGAGTAGTGTTAGATTCCAGTGGCACTAGGGAAGTCAGAAATAGAGGGATGTACATATGAGGCCAATGGCCAAGAAAATCCAAAGAGTTGGTGGCAGTTGCTGTAGACTTGAATGAGAATATGAATTATTCACGGGAGAATCTATATGCAGAGATGTTGGGGGAAGAAAATGATTATTTCAGCAAAAAAAGAAAAAAAAGAAAGAAAGAAAAAGAAGAAGATACAAAAATGCTAGCTAGCTGACTGGAGAATTCCATCATATTTAATAAAAGCAAATAGACCAAACTGATTGAAGTGGGGCATCTGTATAGGAACGAATGAGATCAAGCAGGGAGGCAGGAACTGTTTACAGATCATGATGCCCACTGAATGACAGGCACATTCAATGGTCGTAAACCATTTCCTGAGGGTGTAAACTCACTGATATCGAGGTTCAGAGAGGTCGGTCAGCTTTTCTAAGGTCACCAAGCTCAAGAATGGTAGACCATGGGGTCGAACTAAAGCTGGGTTCTTTCGATCACACCACACTTTCATTTTTGTAGCTCATCTTCTAAATATATCGTCAGCATTTACAGAATCTTTTTCTGATAAAAGATATAGAAAAAAGGAAGAAAAGTGTGTTGGCATGTTCTTCTTTGCGGGTTTTGTTATCACTCCATGTAGCCAATATTTCGAAAATCCAGTTAATAGTCCATGTATTCTTTCATCAAGATGGGAAGACCTGGCTCCATGCTCTGATTTCTTGTGCATCCCCCTCTCTCCTGCTTTCCTACCCGTGTGCACTTGTTTGCACATTCACCACCATCATTTAGAGTAAGAGCGGACAGTTAAGAAACTCAGCTTTTAGGGGAGGGGAGTAAGGGGAAAATGGGAGGGAGGGAGGAATGGGAGGATACAAGGGATGGGATAACCATTGAGATGTAATATGAATAAAGTAATAAAAAAAAAAAAAAGAAGAAACTCAGCTTTGAATAAGGACCTCAAGTTCTGGGGCTAGACGCTTCACTCTGCCCTTAACAGCTGTGGTCACAAACGCATGTTCTAAGTTATCTTTGTTTCTGTGTAATAACCGTAATAACCCTACCAGTGGTTTATTGTTCATTAACAAATAGATTAATGCATATAGTGACTGGAACCTGCGCTTAAAATGCTGCTGCCATTCATAAGATATTAACGTCAGTGTTGTCATAATTGTGGCTTCTTTTTTTTTTCATTGTGTCCTCCTTTATTATCACAGCTGAGACTCTTAAGTAAATTATATTGCTGTTTACAAATGTGGATGCATTCCTCGACAGAGATAAAAGGACAATACAGTGATCTATTTATAAACCAAAGGATAAGGCAAAGGTCACTCCACGATTACACTATAGTGAGTGAGGCTATAGTGAAGGGCTTGTCCACAAGTCCACAAACAGGGCAGGTCACAACTCCTTTTGCGGAAAGATAGGAGGTAGAAGCCACACTTATGTTGTGATCTGCCCTGTTTGTGAGGGTGTGGGCAAGTCCTTCCCTATTTGTTGAAGAGAGTATACAATTACAACCGTTGCAGATGGTCATTTGGCAACTTCTGTCAAGATTTAAAATGTACAATTAAAATACATTTTCTCCTCCTCCTCCTCCCCTCCTCCTCCCCTCCTCCTCCTTCCCTTTCTCCTTCTTTTACTTATTATTATTATCATTATTTGTACATGTGTGTATTAGTGTATGTATGAGAGGACAGACGGCCACAGAATTTGAAAGAGGGTATTGACTGTCCTCGATCTGGAGTTGCATCTGGTTATAGAACCCCAAATCAGTGTTGGAAGTCACACCCACGTATTCTGCAGGAGCATTAGCACTCTTAACTGATGAGTCATGTCCCCAGGTCCCCAGGTATGCATGCTCTTCAACCTTTGCTTCCACCCCCAGGGTCTCACTCCCACAGAGAGAGTCAATATGTACAAGTTTTAGCCTTTGGCGGTTTGGCCTCTGTGTATATTACCAAGTCTAAAATCTTAAAAAAAGAGGTTGAAGAATGTTTGAAGTTTCACATGTTTCCCACACAGACCAGCCCTTTGATTTACGCCAGTGCAGTTCCCGGGGCTCAGCACCCCAGATAGACCTCAGTTTAGACAACAGGCCTCCTCTCAAGCTGCTTTCTTCCAACTCCATTGTTACGGCCAACTCAACCCCAAGCCTCCTTTCTCCTTCCGTAGTCTGCTCTGAAAACTGACACGGACTTCTTTTACTGCAGCTGCTCCCTGCTTCTCCTCCATGACTCCTGACTTGAGAGCCTGGCAGTCTCAGAAGACCATCCTTGAGTTCACTTCTATCCAGATCCTGGGGACTCTCCTCCCCCAACAGCACCCCTGTGCGCCTGGGACACACTGACTGGGTCAATTTTCAGGACACTTGTGAGTACAGTACTTGGTTCTTTCATAAAAATGTTTCAAATCACTCCTCAGCCACTGTTGCTCTCTAATTTTGTTTTTCCCTGTTCTTTCCCTTTCTGGAGCTCACTGTTGGCTGCAGAGTTAACACTTCAGGGACCCTTATGCGTTGAATCACTGACTATTGACTGAGGTGGTAGGCAGCAGGCTCCTAGGACTGCAAGGCGCATGCCTTTGTCCTCCTGTGTGGTTCCTTTCACGTTACTTGTCTCTCACTTAGATTGGAAAGTAAATGGATTAGAATAAAACCAATTTGAGGGGGGAAAGGAAACGTTCCGAGGAACAGAAATAGAAAGTCCTACTATCTCAGCTGCCTAAGATCTGTAGACCTCACCAAGGAATTTAAAAAGTAATGTTTCTTATCATAAGTGACAGAAATATGCTGCTTTCTGCATCAGTAGATATGAAGATTAAAGGGTCTGACCGTATTAAACAATTTTGCACAGCACCAGGCACTTTGGGCGATGCTCTCGGCCTTATTACCCTTCTTCGCGTGGCTATTTCAGGCCCAATTTAAGAATACAATGCAGCCTGGCTTTGCAAATTGACATCCTTTAATTTAAACTGTCTTGTGGGAGAATTAAGAAATTATGGAACAATTATTCCCCCTCAGTTGAAAGCTGGATGACATCCTGAGATTCTTGTACATTAGCCATTTGAATTGATTAAGTCACGTAATTGAATTATACCTTTGCCCCCATAATATCTCGTGGCAGATATGTTGGTGTTTCGTGTTGGGAAAATGCTCTCATAAAAATAGAACAGGGACTGGGCTTGACGACTGACCTGGGTGGCAAAGAAAAGCTCAGAGCAGGTGCGGGGTATAAAGAGGTTTGTGACGGTGGCTGATTGAAAGAGCCAGCATTTTGTCTGGCATCACAGTGGAAGTTCACAGACAAAAACTGTAGCACGGTATGCGATGCATCCTTCCCCACTCGCCTTTTTCATCATCCTTGAGCATTTAGACTGAGGATGTGCTGCTCATTTCCAAAGCTTTGCTTAACATTAATGAGGAACAAAATGCTGGGTTTGGGGTTCTTTTGTCCTCCACGGCTCGCCACACACCCCTTCATCAAAATACCTACCAGTTTTACTCCTTTTCAAGTCCCTGGTTGAAGACCAAATCATTTAGTCTTTTTAATTAAGCTTAGCTATTTAGAGGATAAGGCGTTTTTAGGTTTAGATAGATGTGTTAAGTTGATAGAGATGAGGTAATGATAGATTTTGACTTACATTTAGAATTTTAGACTCACCAAGATAGGAAAGATGTTTTCTGCAAGGTTACCAAATACAATTAGCCAAAACACCATGAGTGTAATATTTTATAATTCCTGATTGTTATATGGTTCTTCTTGCTGTATGTAGTTTATTTTATTTATGTGTAATAATATAAATGTGTATGCCAAAAAAAGAGCTGTGATGGCTCTGAAAATTGATTGCTGATGTCTTATTAAATGGATGTATAATTAAACTGCTTTCAAAATTAAAAAAAAACTTTATATTTTTAAAGTATAAAAAAGACAAAAACAACAAAACAAAACAAAAGCACTTACCCTTACCAGGAAGTAGACAAGCCCTCTTCCCCAGGCAATGAAGCCAAACAAGAAGCCATATGCAGGTCATATGTAAGTGAGGGCACTTACATATGAGCTGGACTATAGTATTTTTTTTAACCTCTGGAATAATTTCTTTTCTAGCATAGCACGGAGAAAGGTAGGAATCTGCTAGGCCAATCTGAAAGCATCACACTTACATAGGAGTATTTGTATCACCTGCATCTTTAAAAGATTGTACTTATCAAACCTATTTTACTTATTTATTTTGTTCAGAGAGTTATATCCACTAAACACAGTTCTCTGAGTAATAGATACCGATTATATACAAAAACTAGGTAGATGCTAATGGAGAAAAAGTGGTCCAAATTTGTTCCCATTCTATAGAAAGCCAGGATGAACGGAAGCATCCTCATAGGAAAGTAGAAGGTGGATTATTCGGGATTAGGATGCGTGCCCGGGGGGGGGGGGGTGGTGGGGGGGGAGGGGAGAAGGGGATGAGAGCAGCCAGATATGATGGGTGCATGCCATCTGTGTGCTTGGGAATATGATGGTGAATCCTATACATGTGTGTAATTAGTATGTGCTAAGAAGAAGAAGAAAAACAAACTGAAAGTAGTTGAGTCATGCCATATTTATATGTGTGTGTGTATATATATATATATATTTTTTTTTTTTTAATTGATGCCTGGAGAAGTACCTACTGTGTGTGTGTGTGTGTGTGTGTGTGTGTGTGTGTGTGTGTGTGTGTGTGTATATATATATATATATATATATATATATATATATATATATTTTTTTTTTTTTTTTTTTTTTTTTTTTTTTTTTTTAATTGATGCCTGGAGAGGTACCTACTGATATAGCAGTGTTGACAGAAGTACAGCGAGGAGGCAGTAGACTTTCCATCTCATTTCCTCTTTGAAGCCTGGGCTGCCCCGGCTGGCCCTGCCCCCTCACCCTTTCCCACAACATCCATTTGGAACCCAGCGGAGAAGAAACCTCTTAGACTCTCACCCTGTGGTCAAGCTGGACATGTGCCTTTCATTGAAAGACTCTTGTGAAGGAGAAAGGTTTAAAGTGTGGCTCTGCCGCACCCAACCCCCACCCCGACTTCCAGCTCGCTGCCACACTGCGCAGCATTCTGAGCCTTCAAATTCTTTGTCTATTCTGTGTGGCAGGAGAATCGCTCACTCTTTTTTTTTTTTTTAAAAAAGCCCTTTACCTTTTCTTTGCCTTTATCAAAGAACACTCTCAGAGCTTAAAAACCCAACCGCAGCTATCCTCCTGAATATTGCTGTGTGGAAGGGATTAATCAAGTCTGTCAAACGCTGAGCAGTGAAATCTTTAATATTTCTAAAAGGTTTAAAGCCTGCATATTTATCACATGCATCACTGAGAATAATCTTTCTTTTTATATAAAAAAATGTAAATGCTCATGGTGGAATCATGTGGTGATGAGCACAGTGGGAGAAGAGGCTCATGCAGGAAGGGCCCTGTTGTGATACCAGTATGGAGACTTCAGTTAAGACAATTCTCTGACATCCGTTGGCTAGGAGCACCCATCCACTCCCACTCATGTTTACACTAAGGTTTACGCTGAAGCCTTAGCATTTGGGAGGGAGAATGAAGACAAGGTAGCAATTTCTGCTGAGTGCTTGCTATGTGTGAGGAGCTGTGTCTGCAGGCCTTGAGGGGTTGCTACATTTTATTTTTTCAAACACTCTTTTGTCCTGGGCACTACCTAACTGATTTATAGATGAGATACCAAGGTCCCAAGAGGGAAGCAATTTTCTCAAGCTCACATAAATGTTCATTTACAAATCTGGGTCTTGACCCTGTGCTTGGGTAATTCTTTCATTCTACGTGTGTAGCAAGTGCTTAGCATGGGAAAGTGTCTGCTTTTCTTTGTTACGGCTTCTATTGCCATGATAGAACTCCACGACCATAAGGGACGTGAGGAGCAAAGGGCTTATTTCATTTTACAGCTCATGGTCCATGATCTAGAAAAGTTAGGGAAGGAATTCAAGAAGGAGCCTGGAGGCAGGGACAGGAAGCACAGGCCATAGGGAGGAGTGCTGCTCACTAGCTGGCTCTCTACAGCTTGTTTAGCTTACTTTTTTCCCCACCCAGGACCACCAACCTAGGAGTGTAACTACCCACAGTGAGCTAAGTTCTCCAATATCAACCATAAATCAAGAAAATTCTCACAGGCTTACACACAGGCTTGTACACAGGCTTGGACACAGACGTGCACACAGGCTTGCACACAGGCTTGCACCATAGGCTTGCACTCAGGCTTGGGCACAGGCTTGCACACAGGCTTACACACAGGCTTGCCCTCAGGCTTGCACACAGACTTGCACTCAGGCTTGCACACAGACTTGCATTCAGGCTTGCACACAGACTTGGACTTAGTCTTGCACAAATCTTTGCACAGAGGCTTGCACTCAGGCTTGCACAGCAGGTTGTAAACAGGCTGGAACAAGGTTTTTGCTCAGGCTTGCACACAGACTTGCACTCAGGCTTGCACTGAGGCTTGCACACAGAATTGCACACAGAATTGCACAGAGTCTTGCACACAGGCTTGCACTTAGGCTAATCTGGCAGAGGAATTTCTCAGTCTAAACTTGCTCTTCTCAGATAGATGACTCTAACTTATGTCAAGTTCACATAAAACTAGGCAGCACACTGCTCAAATAGTCAAAGATAGTTACGACTAAGATGTCTGAGGATTTTAAAGGATCCATCATTATTTTATGGACAGACAGACAGTACTGATAGCTGGATATGATTTGAGAATCTGAGATGCTTAATCCAATAGAGAAGTAAATATTTTGTAGAATAAATATTCACTCATGTTATCATGGCAGACTTGGTTTTTCTTTTAAAGTGTCTATCTATGTAGTCTAATGTAATCTGCTCAGTTACTCTGTTCAGGTTTCCCACCTCCTATGGTGCAATAGCCCTGAATGGTAGATTCAGGAGAGAGAAAGCAGTTGCAGGGGTAAAAGAGACCTCAGGCACTGCTGAGTACAGTGAGAGAAGACAGTTTGTTTAGTGGGGGAAACAAAGCCTTTTTAAACCATTGGGGGTGCAGAGGAGCTTTCACGGTAAGTATATATTATTGGCCTGGCCAGGGCTCAGGGACGCCTCATGTGAATAAGGAGGAATTCTAGGTGCTATCTAACATGGCCTTATATGGGGAGAGGAAGTTTAACCTGGCTACCAGGCTATGGGCTACTTGACCTCCTCCAGGGGTGCAAAGGTAGGGGACACTAGCTGGGACATCCATGGTCGGGCCAGGATATGGAAAGATCCTACTCCTGCCAATCTCAGGACATGTTTTCTGGGGCTTGGCCATGCCTCAACCCCACTCTTGCATCTGGGTGAGTTCTCCTGCCCCTCAGTCCCACAGATCCCCATCCATTTGACAAATGGGGAAACTGAGACCCAAGGCACAAGTTGTGTCTTTGAGTATTCAGATAAAGGAGCTATATTGATGCTCAAACTCTGTTGCTCTTATTCCAGAATATTTTCATTAAATTATTTTAGGCAACACACACACACACACACACACACACACACACACACACACACACACACCACTAATATGAATGAGTGTCGATGTACATAACATGCTGGTGGCAGTCAAAGGACAACCTGGATGTGTGCCCTTATCTTCTGGCTTATTGCTTTGTTGCTATCTGCTGAGCATGCCAGGCTATCTGGCTGATGGACTTCTAAGAATTCTCCTGCCTTCTCCCATCCTGCTGTACAAGCACATGCATTTATAGATGTTGCCATTGTGCCCAGATTTTATGTAGTTTCTAGAGATTCAAAGCCAGGTCTTGATGCTCCTAATACATGGAGCCATCTCTCGACCCCTCCACTAATATTTTAAGGCCGTTTGTTGTATGTCTGAGAACTGAACGAATAAAAGAGTTAGAATTTTATTGATAAGAATTATACAATTTCTAGAGTGTTTTATCATTTATCAGAATCTACTAGATTGAAATGTAATGTTTTTATTTGAAAAAATTTACAGACACTTTTCATTTAGAAAACATAAAGACTTATGTGTCATTTTATGAGTATACGTACATAATAATTTTCAGCTTTATTGGCAAGTAAAATAGTTTTTACTTAAGAAGACTTCAGAGACCTGTGCCTCTGGCTTTCAGACTTTACAACTGAGGTCCCAACACTGACAAGTGGTGTAACCAAGCCCATATAGCATCCTGTGAGAGAAGAAATGTTTCTTTCTTCTGATGGGGATGGGTGATATAATATAGGGAAGGTTTTATAGGAAATGCAGAGGCCTTAGTTAGGTGAATATATTCAAACTAGCAATTTTAAAATGAGGGAATGGAAGGATTATGGCACAATGATATCCTTGTGGGCAGGAACCTCTTATGGAAGCTCAATTTTGTTGTTTCAATATAATTAGTTGTATAACTGTATTCTTAGACTGTCACCATAGTGAGCTACCTACATGACTAGCTAGATCCCTGGACAGACGGGATGCAACTTCTACCTCACCTACGTCATGCTACCATTTTGGCATGAGCAAACAACTGAAGGAAAGGCTCCAGGACTGGGAAGATGTGCAATTCCAACTCTACTCAATGCAAGGGTAGTCCTCTCAGTGTTTACCAAATCTCTGGACCAAGTAAAGGATATGAGGTACAGAATGGCTTTCTCTATCTAGGCTACCAGGAAGAGAATGGGTCCACTTGTGTTCTTTGGCTGGGCAAGATGTTTCCCCAGCTTCCATTCTGCACACTGTAATTCCCATCTGCAGGGGGAAGAAAAGTGAATTCTATGCGTCCCTCTGCAGTGCATCTTGCTCTGGAGGACTGGCCCAGGCACTGGGCTTTTCCTGTGTGCACATGTTCTATGCAGTTGAAAAGGTTTTGTTGTAGGGTGAAGCCCTCACATGTACTACGAGGCAGAGGGCGAGGGCGTGGTCTTCTTCAGATGCTGGAATACATCTTAAGTGCTGCAGGTTGGCATTCAAAGCTCTCAAGGGTTCCATTCATTCCTCCAACACATGTCAACTTGCTCCTATATATTGCTTTCCATATGCTACACACTCAGCTAGGCACAGGTCTACAGAGCACCCACAGGTCTCCCAGAAGTCATGTTGGCCAGCAAAGGACAAGAAGCTTACATCAGCTGAGGCTATTTCATCTGAGGACCTGTGAGGGAATCAAATACTCATTGCATCAGTTAGGAAGAATAAAGTTAGCTTCCTTAATTGATAACCCTTCCCAATCTTGGACTTAGCACAACTGCAAGATATTAGTCTACTCGGTGCACCCATTTGGGGGCCAGGTGGCTTTCCTGTCTTACTTCTGTTACTAACCTCTTCTCAAGGTCAGAAGGTGCTTAAAGGAGAAGACAAAAAGGGGAGAATCCTACTTGATGGATTTGGAAGGGATCTTATTGGACATGGCTTGCATCCCTTCTAACTATATTCTATTGGCTGGAGGTCAGCCATACAGCCCGCTTAACTGTGAAGGAAGAGCAAATATAATTTAGCTATGTACGCAGAGAATAAGTGACAAAGATGTACTCTTGTCTCACCAGGTTCCCTTAATTAGTTCTTACTCAAACTTATGCAAACTTTCTTGACCATGTCAAAGGGGTCCATCAGAAAGCATGATTTTCTGGGGTGGAATGGAAGCTTGGCTGAAAATTTCACTGGCACCCGGCATCCAGAAGCGTTTTCAATGGTAATATAACTTTTCAGTCCAGGATTTCTCTTCCATTGTTGTATGGTAAAAATAGAAGAAACAAAGATTTGTGAGCAAACAAATTCATGTTCATGAAGTTTCTTGGGATTTTTGAAAATGAGCAAGGAACAAACTTTCACAAATGAGAAAATTGTTTCAGTGTTTTTTTTCCCCTTTAAGTAAGGTAGAGACTAATTAAAGCTGATTTCTGAAGGCTCTTTAATGTTGTTAATGACATATGGACAGAAGGGAGGAACAAGAACCTCACAACAGTCTTTCCCTTGGAAGCATATGCTTAGGTGTGTAATCACAGACACCTAAAGACTAAAAGATGGTGCATGAACGTGTGGGCAGATTCTCCCGGGAGTGGCATAAGGGTGCTTTCCGTTGTTTCTCCACGTGCATTTTCTTCTAACCTTGGTAAATCTTTTGTAAATATGACAAGTAAGACAAGGCCTGGTGTGATGGCTCACCAGGTAAAGGGCTTACCTACCAGGCATAAGGATCAGAGTTCAAACCCTCAAATTTCACATAGGAACTGAATAGATATGGCAGCCTGCCTGCAATCCCTGGCACAGACTGGCTAACCAGATTAGACAAAGCACTGAGCTCCAGTTTCAGTAACAGAACCTGCTTCAATACACCGTGGGCACAATTGTTAAGGGAGACACCCAATGCCAACCTCAGGCCTCCACATGCACAGCCACACATGCCTGTGAACATGCATACACACATGTAAGCGTACCACATACATACAATGCCAAAAAAGGAAAGAAAATTTTTTAAAATTAACAAATTGTTTTTTTAACAAAGTAGAAAGACTGACTCTGGAAGTCTGGTTCATGTGAAGACTTATCATCCCATGCGTCTCAGGATGGGTACAAATAGTATCCTACAGTTGTACTAAGAGAGATGGGGAAATTGTAACCTTGAGACCAGAGGACACTGTGGAGGTCAAAGGTTGCACAGACTAAGATGTGGGTAACGCTGTACTCACCTGGCTGGAGAGCATAAATTTCAACTTGAATTGTCTTTCAAATCTGAAACAATTGCTGGCTGTGCTGGTACATGCCTGTACTCCCAGTATTTGGAAGATGGATCTGAAGTTCAAGGTGACCCTCAGGTACTTAGCAGGCACACGCTACCCTGGGATACCTGAGACCCAGTCTCAAAAAAAAAAAAAAAAAAAAAATTATTGAACAGGTAACTGACTTAAATACTCACGACTATGGCAATGGGTTCAAATCTGGGAATTCTGTTTACTGGTTGTGTGACTTTGGCTAAATAGCATCACTACTCTGAATGTCCTTGTAAAGTAGAAATGACATCTTTTTTTCTCTAAAGAATTAGGGTTGCACTACATATGATAATACCTCCAAATATGTGAGGCATACATGTCCATGTAGATATGTATCTGTGTACATCACATGCTTGCATTTGTGTGTACCTGTGTGTATATTACCATACATACCCACCTGATCACCTGTAACTAGACTCAGAGGGATGCATTGTGGGATCAAAGCACTTTCCTTATTGCAACTCTCTCACCCTCTGTGGGCTTCTTTTTTGATTCCCTTCCCTACTTTCCCCCAAGAATCATCACTAGGACCACTGCAGTTTTACTCAAGGGAGACTGTGCTTGGGACTCCGCCTGCAGTGTGGAGAAAGTACTCCTGGGGCCCTCCTCATCTCCTGTCCTGGACAATTTCAGTTTGGTATGGGCAACCCAGGCTCACTGTACACCCAGCTTATGTACCAACTGTAAGACAGGAGGAAGGGCCTTGCCTAAAGGTTCTAAGAGAGGCATTCAGAGGCAAAGACAATTCTGGGGTAGCATTGGGCATTGTCAGTTCATGAGTTCCTGGGCTGTGACAGTTCCCGCTCCTGCAGATCATGAGGAAAGACAAGCATGGGACCCAGAGTCATTTTCCTAATTCTTTCTAGGCCAGTCCCCACAGAGCACCACAGAAGTCCAGAAATAAAGAGCATGCATGTACATTATTGGGCACCAGGCTCTTATGCCTAGGGATTGTCTGGGAATCATGTCTCTTTCAGCAAGGGGTTCTATTTTTCTCTCTTTTTTTTTCCCTCCTGGGCGTATCTGTATTTATACAACTGTTTACCTGGATGGAGAAGGTGCTATTCATGTGTTATTTGGGTGTTTTCTGCACAGTGGAAGGGGTCAGATTGGCTGAGAATTTTTGGAGGGTCCTTGAGTATCCTGCCTACAGGCCTTCAGCATCATTAAAATTGTGCTCAGTAACTTCTAAGAGAAAATATGCAAGGAAATAGCTCGTTTGCAACTCGGAGCTCCCTGGAATCCTAGCCCAGTCTCCAATTTATGCTGCCAAGAAGCCTATTGCTGATTATGCTGGATGCCCTATAAATTAATGAGAGCTGGACTTAGAGGTGACAACGATCGCTGAGCCTGTGGAGCAGAAAATGCAACACTAATACATATGTTTCAGAAATGTCCCTTTGTCTATATATTTGGAGAAGAAAGTGCTGATGAGGATCAATTTCATATTGACTTTAAATTTTTCAATTGACCCGGAGCTCTTTTTATTAAGTAATGCACATGAGAACGTTTCGTCCCAAGCCTACTTGATGGCTTGGAGAATTCCCTTCAGAATCCGGTAAGCTGGGTAGAATTTGAAATGCAATTCATTCATGTATTCTTTTATTCATCCTTTAATAAATATTTATTGAGCAGCTGCTATGCGCTTAATTCTAGACACGAAGCTAGAATGTGGGTAAGACCCAATCTGCCCTCAAGGTATCTAAACTCTAATGAGCTAGACAGACCCATCAACATACAGGTCCCACCCTGAGCAGCTGCCTCTTATTAGTGAGGTGTGGAGGGGCAGGAAAGTACTGAGGGAGGACTCACACATGGTACTCTGGGATCTTGACAAGGACTGGCTCTCGTCGAATGAATGAATGAATGAATGATTAGATGAATGAATGATGTGGCCCTTCAGCTGACTTTCGAAGCAGCACAAAAATGGGATAAGCAGAAAATAAAGTTAAAGACATTCGGGGTTGAGGAAGCCCAATGCGTAAGACAAGGAGATGTGGTGTTTTTAAATACAGCCCAAGCGTAAGAAGAGGAAGAAGTAAGGCCGAGCAGTTCCAGAAGGAGACAGAAGGATTTTGTATGCTAAGCCACCATTTTGCAAGTGGGATAGGTCTGTTTCCAGAAGAGGCAGTTCAAGCTCCTTGGGCTGTAGAGAAATGCCTGGGTACCCACTGAATGACTCAGTTGTGATTACTTCCTGTGGTTGGAACAGAGATGAGAAGTAAAACAAGAAGCGACTGTCCTTATCTTTGGATGCTTACCTGTAGACTCTACAGGTAGAGGGTAGAGTAGTACAGAGGCAGCCTGCTAGGAGACCCCAAAGACCTGGTTGGAATCCTGTTTCACCACACACCAACAACAGTTCTCGATTCTGGAAGCCTGGATCCTCGTGCTATCTGCGCTGCGTCTTCAGCTTGACTGAGTGTTGGGCAGTATGTTATGAAGTGTTTTCCCCTTTACTGCCTTCCCGTTCGCAAGCTTTTCTCAACTAACATTTCCCACACCCTCGGCTACTGTCTGTCTGCCTGCAAGTGGTGCCGTTCTGTTTTGCCTTAATCCTGTTTAAGTCTTAAGCAAGTCTGGGCACACATGTGCATCTCTTTTCTGAGCACTTGCCTCTGGGACAACCTCACTTGTGCTATGGGTAGCAGGTTAGAGTCTTGTTGCGCTCTCCTGAGCTTGATTCGATGCCTGTAGTGGCCTGGCTGATTTATGGCTGCCTGCTCCCCTGTTTGATCTTAGAACAGTCAGCCGTGATGCAGCGGCTTCATTCCGCGCACCTGCTGGCATCTTCATGTTTGGTCAATAGCTTGTTAACTACTCTGAGGACAGGGACTGCCCTTCCTGGCTAACGTTGAGAGTGTGGTCTCTATGGTAACTGCATCCCATCAGAGACCATGCTCGTTCTTCAAGGCTTTCCTCTTCTATTTTTCTCTGGTGACTTCTGAGTAACCTATAATGTTTGGAGCCCTGTCTCACCCTGCCAGGAGGCGAGGGCTGATTGAAAGCCTCACAGAGGAGCTGAACAAGACACGCCGCTTTCTTCTGGCTCCGCTGGCTTGTTCTGCGCTGCATTCGGGCCAGGCCTGCTGGGACCTGTCATCACCCCTTTATCGTCGCTCTTTGTGGCGGTCTCTAGCTACTGCTCTTGGTGTCTCTCAGAGAGCGTGGCCATGGTTCCTCCAGATCACCCTGCTCGTTACCATCATGCCACAACGGCCTCTGAGTCCCACCATTCTGTGGGTGGGTTTTCTCATTGTCTCTCTCTGTTTAGTCATTCTCTCGTCTCCTCAGATCTGACTCCCAAGCTTTCTGTTCTTCATCGGTACTAAAGAAACTATGTCAAAGACACTCCTGCAGCCTGCTCACATATAATACAGGGGGCAACCACCATTTGTATGAGCTAGGGCTCCAGAGGATTCACGCCGTTGATGACATTAGAGATCAGCAATAGCACAGGTGATAACGAGCTTCGTGTGGTGAGCTCATTACATCCGTACAATGCCCTAGTAAGGAAGGTGTTCTTCTGTCCTCGTTGTACAGATGAGGAAACTGAGAGAAGAGAGAGATCAGGATTGTGTGTTGGGGTTCTCTCTGATGAATATCAGGCCTAGGACTCACCCTGGTTCGAGAATATTACTGTGGTCATCTAGCAAATCTCACTCGTTAGTTTTAAAGAAGTAAAGAAGCTAAAAGATAAATAAAATTTCAAACATATACAGAAAATCCACAACTGTATCTCTATGCATTTATTTTCTTGGTATTTATCTGTTGAGTGATGGATCAATACATATAATATTAACAATAACTATACTTAATAACAATTAATGATGATTATTATTATTAATTGTTATTAATTATTGTCTTTAAAAATTATTTATTCAGATTGTATCCCAATTGTTATCACCTCACTAGTGTCTTCCTGTTTCCCCCTCCCTCCCTCTTCTGCCCTATTCCCCTCCCCTAGACCTCTGACAGAAGGGGACCTCCTCCTGACCATATGGTCGCAGCCTATCAGGTCTTATCTGGATAGCCTGCTTCCCCTTCCTCTGAGTGCCACCAGGCCTCCCCACCAAGGGGAAGTGGTCAAATAGAGGGCACCATAGTTCATGTTCAAGATAGTCTATGCTCTCCCCACAACTATGGAGAATATGCTGTCCATTGGCTAGATCTGAATAGGGGGTCTAGGTTAACTGCATGCATTGTGCTTGGTTGGTACAGCAGTTTGAACAGGCCCCCCTGGGTCCAGATCCATCACCTTTGATGGTCTTCTTTGTGGTTTTGGACCCTCTGGGTCCTTCTATCTCCCCATTCTTTTATACCCCTCTCACCTGGAGTCCAATAGCCAGTTCCAGCACCTGTCCCAATCCCCTGCTGAGTGAAGACTCTCAGAGGTCATCCATGGTGGGCTAATATCCACTTATAAGTGTGTCTTTCTGGGTCTGGGTTATCTCACTCAGGATGATCATTTCCAGTTTCATCCATTTGCCAGCAAATTTCAAGATTTCGTTGTTTTTAATAGCTGAGTAGTATTCCATAGTATAAATGTACCACAGTTTCTTTATCTTTATCTTTATCTTTATCTTTATCTTTATCTTCAGTTGAGGGACATCTAGGTTGTTTCCAGATTCTGGCTATTATGAATAAGGCTGCTATGGACATAGTTGAGCAAATGTCCTTATTGTGTGGTGGAGCATCTTTACAGTACATGCCAAGGAGTGGAATAGCTGGGTCTTGAGGTAGCACTAGTCCCAATTTTCTGAGAAAGCACCAGATTGATTTCCAAAGTGGTTGTACAAGTTTGCACTCCCACCAGCAATGAAGGAGTGTTCCCCTTTCTCCACATCCTTTGCCAGCATGTGCTGTCACTTCAGTTTTTTATCTTAGCCATTCTGATGGGTGTAAGATGGAATCTCAGAGTGATTTTGATTTGCATTTCTCTGATGACTGAGGACGTTGAGCATTTCTTAAAGTGTTTCTCAGCCATTCGCTATTCCTCTGTTGAGAATTCTCTGTTTAGTTCTGAACCCCATTTCTTAATTGGGTTATTTAGTTTGGTGGTATTTAATTTCTTGAGTTCTTTATATATTTTGGATATTAGCCCTTTGTCAGATATAGGTTTGGTGAAGATATTTTCCCATAATGTAGGCTGTCACTTCGTTCTGCTGACAGTGTCCTTGCCTTACAGAAGATTTTCAGTTTCATGAGGTACCATTTATTAATTGTTGACCTTAAAGCCTGGGCTGTTGGTGTTCTGTTCAGGAAGTTGTCTTTTATGCCAATGAGTTCAAGGCTCTTCTCCAACTTTTCTTCTAACAGATTTAGTGTATCTGGCTTTATGTTGAGGTCTTTAATCCACTTGGACTTGAGTTTTGTACATGGTAATAAATATGGATCTACTTGCATTTTTCTACACGTGGACATCCAGTTAGACCAGCACCACTTGTTGAAGATGCTATAGATATAATAATAAGAATAACTATTATTGATAATAATTAATGATGATTATGAATATTTACAAATTATTATTATCAATTTCTCCAGCCTACTTATATGGTAAAGATCACCTTTAAAGGACTTTTAAAAGCTTGAATTCCAGTCCTTTTATGATCTGCACTGAAGATAACTTTAGAGACTTATTTGTCACAAGTTTGTCTCTTCTCCAAGCCCCTCCAGATTTAAAGAAGTATACCTCACTGGAAGCCTTACAGGCTTGGTCACTCTACCATGTTTTTGTTATGCTCTTTTTTCTGCCTTAAGTTATTCTCAAAGACACCATGGCCATACATTTTTGTACTGCTGGCAATAGAGATGAAGGCAGGATGATCATGAGTTTTGAGGCCTCCTGGGAGTTTCAGGCCATCCTGTAATGTATACAGATCCTCTATTGTCTTGCTGTCCTATTACTGTGAAGAGACACCATGACCAAGGCCATTCCTGCTCTCATAATGTACCTCTTAATCCTTGCAAAATAGTGCCACTCCCTGATAAGTAAGCATTCAAATATGTGGCATTGGGGCTATTACTATTCAAATCACCACGTCCCACTCCGTGGCCTCCATAGGCTTTGTACCCATATCATAATGCAAAGACACATTTAGTCCAATTCCAAGAAGTTCCCATAGCCCATCACAGTCTCAGCACTGTTTACAAGGCCAAAGTCGCTTCTGAGACTCAAGGAAAAATTTTTAACTGTAACCTTATGTAAAACCAAAAAGCAGGTCATATACTTCTAACATGTAATGACACAAAATATGCATTACCATTCCAGAAGGGAATAGAGAGAGTGTTGTGAAGAATTACTGGACCAAAACCAAGTAGAATAAGCTCCATATTCTGTATCTCTCTATCTGATGTCGAAGCCTTCTTCAGAGCTCCAGCTCCTTCCAGCTTTGTTGATGGTAACACCTCCCACTTGCTCAGGTTCCACAACCTGGCTGCTGCTCTCCTTATTGTGTATCTAATGGCTCTGATTTTCCCAACATTTTGGGGTCTCCAGTAAATTCCAAGTTTCACCATTACAACTTCACACAGTAGCTTCTCTGGACCTCCAAGTTGGGACACCTCTGGCAAATGCCAAGATGTGGGATGAAACGGCTTAGAAGGAGCTAACTGCAGAAAGTGTGTCTCACCTGGGACCAATAAGGGACAGAGTAGCCAAGGACAGGAAGAAGAGATAACTCAGAGGCTGGAGGTCTTGGGTCAGTGTGAATGAGTGTCAACAAGGCAAAGAAGCATCAGTGGCCTGTTCAGAGCAGATCCCTCAGGCCCTGTACTCAGCATCAGCCCTTCATGTTCTACAAAACTCTTACCAGCTGTTAGCAGCCATTTTCAAAAAACCACATGAAACCAGAATGCGTGAGACATTATGTAATTTTAGGAACAGGTCCTTTGACTATGGAAAAGAAAACAAAATAAGAAAAGGGTAAAACATAATATAACAATTATAAGATAAAATTTTAAAATGGAGGCAAAATACATGCATTTAAAGGACAGATGATCATCATTCAAGGCTGAACGTATCACCAGACATAAGACCCTTGTCTGTGTTGTGGATCCTTCCTCCCTAACCCACCCCCATCAGGGAGGAGGATAGGGATGCTCCCTAGCACTGCTGCTACTCTTCCCTAAGGACCCTGGACATCCCATTTCAGATGGAAGCCCTCACCCAGCACAAGAGATGCTTTACAGTGTCTTGTCACTGCCCAGCATTTATTGGATGATCCACTGTTTTCAGATGCCATATGAAACGCTTTCCTAATACCATGTGATTCATTCAAATCTTAGGATCAGTCACTTTCTGAAGGACAAATGGGGTTTTTCTGATGAGAAAAGTGAGGAGACAAACAAAAACAGTCATGTCTTTTGGCCTAGTGTTCTTTTCTTGTTTCTCATACAAAATTTACATATTTAGTATATTTAGTGTGTGTTTCATACTGTTGCTTTGCCTTTATCAAGTGCTATGTAGTTCTAAATGAATAATGAAAAAAATCTATTTTTTCAACAGCCATGTGAATTAGATACTCTCACCCATACTATAGTGGAAAAACCAGCTCAGACAAGTCAAGTGAATGACCCCAGGCTGAGTACTGAGACTCTCACGTGTCTGTGTTATGCCTTGGCCTCTCAGACGTTTCTAGCACGCCATACCACAGACCTCTTGTCATCTTCCAGGGAAGACCCTTGGCCTTACTAAGCCATCTCCCCATGACACTGACACTATGCCTGTCCTCTGAAATTTCCTGTTTTGTTTTGTTTTGCTTTGCTTTGTTGGTGTTCTGTTTATTTGTTTGTTTGTTTTACTGTAAATGTATCTACAATCATGGTAAGGGACAGATTTCTGCAGCCAATACCTAGTTGTGCACATGGACCCTGGACAAAAGCTTCTGTCTGCCTCCTGTATGCATTTGGCTCTGAGCATTGTCATTTACGTACAGCGTGACACATCATCTTCACATCAAGTTATCCAGGAAAAAATGTCACCTTAGTTTGCAGGGGAAACAGAAGCTTAGAGTCAGTAAGTGCCTTTCCTGGGATCATAAATATGCCAGCCTCCAGTCCAAGCTGATGCGCCCCCCTCCCCCAACGAGAGACTATGTGGGAGATAATCTAAGAAGACTTCATGAACAAGGAGAAGGCTAATGGTAGCACAGGAAGCTTATCACACAGCTGCTGAAGTGTACTGCGAGGCAGCGAGCATGTTATTACTGTTATGATTGGGTTTCCACGTGCTTTTCAAATCAGATGTGTAAATATAATCAGGAACATTTTTCTCTGCGGCACAGACCTCCAGCAGGTTCTACCTGGCGTCCTGGTTCTGAGGGGAGATAATAAATTAGCTTTAATTAGCTTTCCCACGTGCTGAAGAAAGACTCTTGTCGCAATTGTGCGAACAGGAGAAAACAAGCTGCCCCGGACCCTCCTTAAGGAAAGCGGTCTGTTGTGGCATGCTTGGTGAATGGAACATGGCCTTGGCTGATGCGTGCCCTGTTCTGCCCCGGCTTGGAGATCTGTGGACATGCCATCACTACCCTCTGCCTTCTGTATTTGCCCTCTTATCCCCCGTTCCTTCTCTCACACACAGCATCCTGGATTCCACTATCCTGAAGAATTTCCCAGGTGAGGCATCTACTTCATTTGTCAGGGAAGAGAGTATTATAGAGTCTACCATGAGTAGGCTTGGATTTAAAACCTGGGCATGCAGAGCTGGTTAAGAACTGTTTTTTGTTTTGTTTTGTTTTTGTTTTTTTTTTTTTTTTTTTTTTTTGTCTTTATGGAAGTCCTATTTTAATGGGAGAATAATATGAAGAACTCAATTTTAATGTCAGGGATGTGGCCATACCCAGCAAAAACATTCCCTTATTTAATCTCTGCAAGAGAGTTTTTAAAATGTATTTTTCTCTTATACAATATATCCTCACCACAACCTCCACTCCCTCCCACTCTTCCAGTCCTCCCCTCCCCCAGATCCACAGATTGACTGCACCTCTATTTCCCTTCAGAAAAAAAAGCAGGCCTCCCAGTGATATTAACCAAATGTGGCATAACAAGATGCAGTTGCCAGATCCTGGCCACCTAGGCGGTCTGGCATGGACTCCCTCTTGTGGCTTGGGCCTCAGGTTAGACCAGTTGGCCACGCCCAGAAGCTCTGAGCCGCCATTGCCCTAGGGATCTTGTAGTCAGGACAGGTTATGGGAAGGTTATGTGGCTGTGCTCGTGTCCCAGTCCTAGCATTGGGTGCCTAGTGGTTACAGAAGCTGGCCAGCTGAGGTCATGTCCTCTACTACTAAGAGAACTTGCTAGGGTCACCGTGACAGGTTCCTGCAAGTTTCCACTGCACTAGGTTTTCATATTGCCCCCTAGATGCCCACCTATTCCAGCTGTCTCTCCCTATTTTCTCTCCTTCCATTTCCCCTCCCCTCCCCACCAGATTCTTCCTGTTCTGCAAGAGATTTTTTGTCGTCTTTTGTAGGCAAGGAAGTAATCTCAAGGAAGTAAATCATTTTCTAGTGAGTGATGGAGCTATGACCCCAACTCCGAGCCCAGCTTTTAGCTACAAGATTACATTGTCTTGCCTAGAAATGCAGGATGCCATAAAATCACAAAACAAAACTCACTCACACACACACAAACACACACACACACACACACACACACACACACACACACACACCAGTTAGGGAGGCTGTGGAGGTGAGATGTGTGCCAGCTGAGTGACCAAGGTGAGCTTTGGTGAGGGTGACCACTGAACAAAATTAGGAAGGAAATAATCATGAATGCTATGTATTTCTTTATTTCTTTTCTTTGCTTCTTGCTGTGTGCGCATATGCATATGGGTGTGTACAATGTGTTGGGAGGGGTCTCTGTGGGTGCCAAGGTGCCTGTGTTGGGGTCAGAGGACCACCATAGGATTAATTCTCTCCTTGTACATTTAATGTGGGTTCTGGGGATTAACAGCAGTTTGTTCAGCTTGTATTTGAGCAGTGGCTCTCTACCTTCCCAATACTGTGACCTTTTAATACAGTTCCTCAGGCGACCCCAACCACAAAACTATTTCATAACTGTAATTTTGCTACTGCTATGAATCATAATGCAAATATCTGATATGCAGGACATCTGACATATATCTGACACATGACCCCTGTGAAAGGAGTCCCAACCCACAGGCTGAGAATGGCTGCAGTAGAGGGTAGGAAATACTTTTACTGGTAAGCCATCTAACCCACCCATGAAGGGTTTTTAATGCACCAACACAGATGAGAAAAATATTTCGGATAGAAGATTCAAGACACTGATATATAAAACAAAGCCATGGGGATGGACAAGAAGAAAATGCCCTGTAAGGTAAACTCAGTGCTAATCCACTTAAATGACAAACTTAGGGAATGGTTGTTGTGTGTCAGCTTGTTGATAACCTGAGGGTTAATGTGATAACAACACAACACCCACACCTTTGGAGAATGCAGTATTTTGGCACCATGATTTTCAGTAGGGACCAGGCTTATTCCTTGAGTGGCACTGGGCAGCATGAGCTAGTTTTCGGTTGCAACTGAGGAGTGCTACCTGTGTGTGGTGAGTAAAAGCCAGAGGTTCTAGAAAATACCCTCAACACATAGGACATCATCCCCCCCCCCCCAAGTTCTCAGACCTCACTTGTCAATAGCTCTAGTGAATGAGCAGTCAGGGGGAGGAATTTTCCCACACCATCCGCACATCCATCGTGTAGCAAGGAAAGATAACGGAAGAAATGATGGCAACTAAAACCCTTCTGTTGTAAATGACCTCCCAGCATGAAAGAAATCAGTTTAATTGCCCAGGCTCTTTTATGGGCAACCTCTGATGACCTGAAAGTGCTCTCTTACCACCTCTGGTTCAGAACCACTCAGCTCTTATAAGAATCTATGCCCATCCCCCAAAGGGGATGTCAGGTGGCTTCTTCCTTCTTAATCAAATTAAGTAAATAGTGTCTCCACAGAAACACTGCACAGATGAGAAATTTACAAATCACCCAATCACTTGCTCGCTTCTTCCACGGAAGGGAAGTTGATCAGAGCACTTCTGCACTTCTCCCCCCGCCCCCCACTCTACATTAAATGATATTTATCGGCCCTAGCTCCCCAGTAACAACGTGTGCCTCTCAACTGTGTTTTAAAATGAAAGTCTACACTCGACGGTTCTTCCAAACACACCAGAGCTTTTTGACCTTTCTAAAGCTGGCTGAGAGCAGAGCAGACAGCTGGCTGTGGCTAAGACCAAAGAAACTTCAGGTTCTGGTCCTGAAAAATGAAAAGAATAGGATTAGGGTGCTGGGGGTACACCCCTTGGACTGGCCCTGGCTGTCCAAATCCAGTGACAGCAGCCTTTTCCCCACCACTGTCCTTCGCTGTGTAACCTTGAGCTAACCATTCACTTAACCTCCCTGATCCACGGAAAACTCACTTTCAGAAAGAGTTAAGAATGAGTCCAGCACCTTGTCAGGGTGTTAGGGTTTATTGTGTTGAAGCTACCTGCAAGAAATAGCACTTACGGCACAAAGCAACGCACGCACTCAGCAAACGGCGGGCAGGCTGATAACATCCCACCCAGATCTGGCTTCAGGAATGTAGGGTGTGTCCAAAAAAGTCACTCTTGTGGCTTAGTTACTGTTCTTGTCTGTTAAGCACAGGCGAGGGCTTGGGGGTGGGGGGTCCACGTGCCCTAGTCACTTCTTCATGCCGTTCAGTCCATGTCTCAGGGTGCAGGCTGGGCTACAAGGAAGCTCACTGACAGATCAGAGAGCATGAGGGGAAATCAATTAAAAGGGCCTTTCACTGAAGGAGGGGTGGCAAGTGCATAGCATCAGTCCCACGAGATACCTGTATTTCCATATCAGGCAAGGCCTTCTCTTTAACCCGTTGGCTGCTCCAGTTGGAATTTCCCAGGGCGAAGTCCATTACTAGCAATGGGTGTGCCGGGTGTGATTAATGACCCTGGTTACGGGCCGGTTAGCAGCGGAGAGCTCCATCCATCTCACTTCGTGGAAGCATCACACACCATTTATTGTCTGCCACCAGGATGTGTTTCTTTGCAATTAGGTAAATGCTTTCTTTGTAGGAGATGCTGTGGTTCCTCCTTCATCAGCAGCCCACCTCTTCCCCCTGTTCTGTCTAGTAGGAAGACACAGGCTGGGAGAGCTGTGGCGGGAACAGGTAGTGTGACCTGGCCAACTGGGGCCCTGGAGCTTTGCCTTCTCCCTTGTGCCTCATATGGGGGGAGTCAGTATTCACCCCATGAGATTCCATAAATATCACAGCTTTGAAATCCATCTAAGGGGCGGGAGGAATGAGGGAGAGCAGGAGGCAGGGCATGCTATGTTCATTGAGACCTGGTACTCTCTTCTTACTGTACAAAGAATTCTCACTTTTAATAACCAGTGTTGGCCATTTATGGAGTGCTGTTTCTGGGTGGCACCATACTCTGTGAAGTGTAAGCTACATTGTCCCCTGCCACAGCCATGGACACTCGAGAATGAGAGGAATGGAGCCAGACCTTTCCCTGAGTTACCCAGAACCTGGACCTCAATGCCTCAACTCTGTTTCCCTAATAGACAAGTACAGAACACAGAGAGAGGAAATCTGAGTTATTCACTGATATCTGGAGGCACCAAGCTTTGTTCTGACAGAATATCGGTGAAGACGAGATGTTCATAATGGAGGCTATCCTCTCTCTACAGAAGGGGATGACAGTTATCACACCTCAGATTCTACTAAATATTTATATGCATCATGGCATCTAATCTTCATCATTATCATTAATGAACAATGAGCAGTAACCAATGCAATTTTACAAATGAGACAATGGTAAGGAAAAAAAAAAGTGCTCTAGTCAGGATTTTTGTTTCTTCCACAAAAACCATGTATTAACGTCTCTACAGTCATGACTGGAATTGGGTTCCAAAAGAAACTACAGAGAACTGCCCTGTCCCTTCTATCACACAAGGACAAAGGAAGATAGCACCATCTTTGCACCAGACACCAACTCTGCTGGCATCTGGATCTTGGACTTCAAGCCCAAGAGAAATTCATTGTTGGTAGACTGTGCAGTCTCTGGTACTTTTGTTATGCAACCCAAGCCAAAGAAGGATGGGTAGTGTAAAATAACCCTGTAAAGTTTATGCAGTCATGAGTCATAGACTTGCATTTTGAATCTACATGAGCTGACTCCAGCTTGCTTTTATACACTGAATAAGCAGGTGCAAGTACACAGGGATTTCTCTTGACACCCTAGGAAAGACTCCAGGAAGATGGTAGACACCTTGAATATGAAAAGCTAATATACACGATCCAGAGGCTGGGAGGAGCAGCACACTAAGTCTGTGGAAGGATGTCGGGATTCTTTTGCCCAGTGAACTGGAGAGGTTGTAAGCCTGAGAAACCAATGCAAATTGAGTGTTGAGACCCAACACAATGCCCTGGCACAGGGTGATAAAGAGGCTGGGGGGGGGGTGGAACTCATATAAGCCCCAGTGGGCTATGTTCGAGATGTTACTTTATTGGTTGGATCCTTAAGCAAGAAAGGAAACATTATCTGACACAGCTAGTACCCATCAAACTCTGTGCTCCTTACTCTACACTTGTCTCATGGGTGACCATGGATAAATACAAGATTAGATCATTTAGAAATGTTTTTATTTAGAAATTGTTTAAGAATTTCATACATGCATATGATGTGGTTTTTTTCAACATAGTCATCTACCACTGTTCTTAATGTCTCCCAGACCCACGCCCAAAACCACTACTGAGGCCAATCTGTGTTGTCTATATATAGGCATGGATGTGGGGCCATCTACTAGAACATGGTGGCCCTACCAGGGACCACACTCATGAAGAAAACTGACTGTCCCCCCTTTAGCAGCCAATAACTGTTCATTGCAGTAGCACCTCAGCCAGGGGTAAGGATGCAAGTGCTCTCTTTCCATGTGGAATGTTTGCTATCTCTTGCCAGGGAATGTACACGGACATGATGCTTTGCATCAGATTAGAGGTATGAAAAGGAAGGTGTGGCTCTTCTACTTTAATTTAATTTAATTTATCTATTTTAACATTTCCATTTCCTGGAAGGAATAATCTATGAGACTAGGTGATGGTAGAGCTGCGAGATGGAAGGGGGATGGTCTGGGTCCTTGAATTGCCCTGTGACACACACTTCGATGTGAATGAGATTTCTTCATGAGGAGCAAGTAAATGATAGCCATTGACATGGTGAGATTTGTTTTTCAAGTAGATAGTATCAGGATGGCTAACTATGGGGACTTGATTGGCCTTTTCAAGGAATTACTCTGACTATAGAGCGGAAAAGATGGAGAGAAGACTCGGGAAGACATATGGTTCTGTCGAGAAGTGTGAAACCCCCAGGCCGCTGTTGAGATCCACACAGGTGTACACCATGCACACCACCTTCAACTCTTCCGTGTAGAAACTGTTCATTAATCAGGAATAGCTTGAAATAAAATGTCAAACTCAATTTCTCTGGAGCACTTCCAAGTGTTTTATTTTTATGTAGTTGTGTGTGTGTGTGTGTGTGTGTGTGTGTGTGTGTGTGTTTCTAAACCTTAGTTTGCAAATAAGCAAGGTACAGGTTAGATATAGTGCAAATAACTGTGAAACTGCACTGCACTGAGCCAGAGAGCTGTCTATTAGGTGTTTAGTATCTCAGGATCAGAGGTCTGAAGAGGAGGCCCAAAGATGACACTAACTGCAATCCTTGTTGTCGTCTTTTCCTCCTCCTCCTCCTCCTCCTTCTCTCCTCCTCCCCTCCTTCTCCCCTCCTCCTCTCTTCTCTTCTTCCTCCTCCTCCCATTCCTCCTCTTCCTCCCCCTCCTCCTCTTCCTCTTCCTCGTCTCCTCCTCTTCTTCCTCTTCTTCCTCCTCCTTCTTTTTGGTTTTTCGAGACAGGGCTTCTCTGTGGAGCCTTGGTTTTCCTGGACTCGTTTTGTAGACCAGGCTGGCCTCAGACTCACAGAGATCTGCCTGCCTCTGCCTCCCAGGTACTGGGATTATAAGCATGCACCACCACTCCTGGCTGTAGTTTTCTACAACTTAAATAGATTTTGTCTTCATTTGCTCGGCTATAAGATAATAATAACACCAGTGTTTGCCTTATGGCCTTACCCTAAGAACCCTATGGTAGCCCAAGAGGGTCCAATAAGAAGGCAGGTTCTGTGTTCGTGATCTTACAGTAGAATGATTTATTTCTAACCCTGCTGCCGTGCATCTTGTTTTGAACCCTTCCGCCTTTATCCTAAGAAAGTCTTCTTCCATACTCAGATCCCTTGATTTTCATTCTGCTTACTCCTCAGAGGGCTCTTCAGGTTGCCTGGTCTCAAAATGGCCTCTACAGGCTGTGACATGTGGCTTTACATCCCAGCACATGTTACCACCTGGAGACAGAGCTGTGTGTCACTTGTTACTCCCCTCATTCCTTTGACACGTTGCCACTTGGAAAGCGCCCTCTTACTCTCTAGTTTGCAGCTAGACATCGGGCTTCCAGAAGCATGTCTGCCATAGAGTGGTAGCTCAGTGCACTGACCGTGAGTGAAATGAGGAAAAATGATTGTTTTATACACAAGTGCTATGCTCCAGGCCTTAGCGAGGTTCAGATTCGTGTATCAATTTTAATCTATGACCCTCTCTCTGCTACTGCTCCCTAGATCTGGGTGTCTAGTTCGTAGTTTGCTTCCATAAAGCCTCTGTGTCTGAGAGCCCACCAGTCCTTTATGATGCTTACCCAAGCTATGGAGAACACACACATCTCCACATCTCCCCTTTGTCAAAGCCTACATCCTCAGATTACGGGTCAGTACATTCTGTCAAGTCACAGCGCTAACTGCTTCTGTGTTTTCTCCAAGGTTTTAAAATTCTTTCTTGGTGCAATGATGCTTAATAAGCCGTACATATTTAAAATATATACTTTGATGATCACATACATTCAGATGCACACACACACACACACACACACACACACACACACACACACACACACACAGTCCTGTCACAGTGAAAATGGTAAAACTTTCTCCATGCACCACATTTTCCTTCTTTTATGATCCAGTCTCCTTTATACATCCCACTGCCAGCATGCTAAGAGAGTGTTGCTGTGTTTTCTTTCAGTTTACCTTTGCCTTTCCAGGGCTTTATAGAAATGCAATCACACAGTATAAAAGTCTTTGAGAAAGAGAAATTCTGTCTCTCAAAGATATAGTGAAGTTCATCAATAGTTCATTTGTAGTTATCGATTAATACCATTGTATGACTGTATTTCAATTAATTCGCCCACACACCTGCTGAACTTTTAAGAGGTTTCTGGGGTTACTAATAAAGACAGGAAGATTTATGCTTAAGTCTTTGGGTAGACATGCATTTTCATCTTCCTTGCACAAATATATAGGAAGTAAAACTTCTGAGTTGTGGGATATGTAAAAAGAAATTGCTAGACTTTCCCCCTGTGTAATTATAGAATTTTATATCACCATGAATGGTGTGAGAGTTCCTGTTGGTCCCTCTTTAAATGGTGGAAGTGATTAGCTTTAGTAGTTGTAAAAGTGTGTGGTGGTATCACATTGCTCTTTTACCTCATAGTTGCAGGAAGCTTCCATCTTTATTTATTCTTTGGTAAAGCATGCACTTTATGGGCTTATTTGGGGTTGCGAGAATGCCCAGTGAAAGCTTTGTAGAATTCAGTAATCTCAAAACATTTATTTATTTATTTATTTATTTATTTATTTATTATGTATACAGTGCTCTGCCTGCATGTACGCCTTCAGGCCAGAGTAGGACATCAGATTACATTATAGATGGCTGTGAGCCACCATGTGGTTGCTGGGAACTGAACTCATGACCTCTGGAAGAGCAGTCAGTGCTCTTAACCTCTGAGCCATCTCTCCAGCCCAGAATTCCATAATCTTGAAGAAACATTTTTCCTGCTCTGCCTTTTCAACTTGCCTTGCATGTGTCATAACGGAGTGACCCATTACAGTCTCTCCTATAGTTTGAGAAATTAGAATATTCAGTGTTAAACATTGAAAGTATTCATCAAGTTTTGGTTCCTTGAGACAAACTCTAACTTCAAATACATTATTAAGCACATGAAAGGTACTGCCTTGATTTGCTAATCCAAACAATAAAGATAGCACATCTCCGGCAAGAGGTCATTGCCAAACTAATGACAAAGAATAACTGTCCTAGACTCAAGGTAAGTTTAGTGTGTTGTAGGAGTTGCAGAAAATTTGCATGATTTTATTTTAGGGGGCAGAGTTGGACCCAGGAGTGCAAACCTTAGAGAATGTGAACATAGTGATATAATTTGCCATGATTGCTCAATACATTCAATGGCATTGGCTGACATGTAAACTACTACATATGATCGCTGGGAGTGATAGAGCCTAGGAAGAAAAGCCACATGAGTAGGTTCTGCAGAGATGATTGCCGTCTCTCGAGAAGCTGTAGACACTTCACGCTTCCTTTTCTGCAAAGTTTGGGATCCTGATAGCAAATCTAACAATATAACATAATATACAATATATGCATGACACAGCATATGTATGTACTGTGACATGTAACAGTAAGTTATTTTTGAAGATGTACAATTAATTGCGTTCAATATTTTTAAAAAGCATAACTAATCACCACAATATCTATAACAAGAGTGAACATTGTTTCCTTTTGATGGAAGAGAAAAATGAACTCAAATGTGTTAGGTAGCTCGCCTAGAAACACATATCTTGGAGGAGTAGTGCCTTGAATGCAGGTTTATGATGGGTAGATTATTTCTCTCCTGCCGAAACCTGTATACTAACCCCTAATCCCAACGTGATGGCATTAAGAGCTGGGTCTTTGGGAGGTAAGTAGGCCCTGAGGGTCTAATCCTCATGGACGAGGTGAGTACTTTTTGAGAAGTGGCCATAGAATTATCTGGTTACTGCAATGTGCAAAAGAGCCCTCCTCCATGACCAACTCATATTGGCACCCTGATCCCAGAGTTCTGGCTCTCTGGAGCTGTAAGAAACAAATACCTGTGGTTTATAAGCCAGATGGCCTAATATGTTTGCTATAGCAAGCAACACATTGCCATAATCTGAGACAGGCTCTGAGTTAAATCCATGATTACTACCCTTACATACTCTGTGACCAGTTTGTCTCTGCTTAGTCATTGTCTGGGGCAAGTCCTACTGAAACTTTGTTCTCGAGTACTTCACCTCCCAATGTGCCCTCCTGTCTTTGAGCCCATATGAATAGGTAGAGAGTGCAGTGCTTGAGCCTAGCTAGTCATCCCTGGGAAGTGGCCAAATGCCAGGCTGACATGCCTCAGGCCAGCCATTCAGACCTCAGCTTTCTGAGAAAATGGCACCAACCATCCCCATTTGGAACAGGTCTTTCCTAGGCTCTTCCTTATGGCATATGAAGTGTTTATTTGTTTTGGAAGTCTTCAGAAGTGGCAGCTTTCTCATCACACAGCAGTACGGAGTGTCCTCATTTGGTACCTGTCCATCCAGCAGACAATATTTACTCTGTCATTGCAAAGCTGTTGGACCCTTACATCCTAATCATCCAAAGACACTTTTGTGGCTTCTAGAAATCCGGCCTGCTCTTCTGCAAGCAAGTGCGTCTGCCTCTCTCCCACCCTGATTACCAGTTCTTGTTGGCAAGAGAGCCATAATGATACTCACCAGATTGTACCAAACAGACGTTACCTAGCAACCAGTGGGAGCCATCAGGATGCATCCTTGTGTTATCAACACTGTGTGGGATTCTTTGTGCTTCCCAAATTCAATGGAGAATAAAAGTACTACACAAGGCAGCCTTGAGAGAATGGCATTGCGGTTAAACACACTAGACTTTCCATCCTGTAATTCTAAGAAGGCTGCAGTGGAAAATAATAGTTGTGCCTTCCTCTTAGGAATGCTGTGAATGTGATAGATGTTGCAGGATGTATAATATTCTTTAATATACTATTTTGTATTAAAAAGTTATTCAATGAATGTCAGTTCACTTTGGAGTATATTTTATTTTCTAGGTTACATTATTAAAATATATAAATCTAAGCCTCTAAGGGACCAGGATTCTGTTATCTGTGCTCTACATTAGTAAATCATTTGATCCTTAAGGAACTTTTTTAACTTGGTTATGACTTGAATATGAGATGCCCCACTAAGGCTCACATGTTAACAGAAGCAGTTGCATCATGGGGACTCTGTTCTAATCCAGGGATTAATCTCTTGATGATGAGATCATATGACATAATTGGGTGTGGCAGAAAGTACAATGTGGAGCTGACTTGGAACTGGTGACATGGCCTCAAAAGATATATTTTTGTCCCCTGACTCTTTTTCTGTCTTTCTTCTTCCTGGTTGCTCTGAAGTGATGATGGGGCAGCTGTGGTCCACCATCTTCTACCACAGTGATATTCTGCTTCACCACAGGCCCCAGACAGCGGAGCCAGATGGCCATGGGCTCAAGCCTCTGTCACAGAGAGCCAAATGAATCGTCTGCCATTACATCACT